>NW_023994168.1:140000-447500 GCF_015586225.1 Lucilia sericata
TTTCTTTTACCCTGCCAACAATTTCTATCCAAATTGTAACCATAACGTTACAGCTTAATGTTTAAAACAATCTAATTTGATATAATCTGAGTGAATGAAAAGTGACCCCGTTCGGAAGAAACTGTTCCGCCTGTTTAATACTTACTTGATGTGCCCATTTCGTTTCAGTTTCAAGTCACTTTTTTATAACATAAAATTTCGTAAATGTAGTAAATTTCCAGTTTTGCCATAACAATAGAGAAGCTGGAAAGTGTTATGATTTTATACTCTTTTATGATATAAAAGCGACTTTATAATAATTTTTTTTATTTCTCCTTTATTATACTGTTTTGCACTCACTAATCCCTCACTGATGCTTATTTTATATTAAACTATGTTTTAAATATATTAAATTTTAAATTAACACAATTTATTACAAAATCTAAATTTCACAATATATCACACAACTGATCACAATGAAATAAATATATTTACTGAAATGTGCAAACACTTTCCTTCTGAATTTTGAGAGCAAGAATGATTCTGCATTAAACTATCTTCTTAGTGTATTAAAAAGTGTTAGTTTTTGAAATTTTTATTCTATCTACTTATTATCATTTAATTTTGCTTTTGGTATATTAAAACGCACTAAAATTTAACAAAATTATGATCAAAATTAGAAAGTACTGTATTTTGTTTTTGTAAATTTTTTAACTTAGCACTGAGAAACATAAAATTGAGCCTTTATAGTGACTATTCAGTTCATGTATCCAAAATTAAACTCAAATTTGCTGGCAGGGTTAATTCTTTGTGGATATTATTTATTCTCTTTTCTTTTAATTACTTGATTTATTGTTTCTTTATTAATTTTGAAATGTAGCAGTTTTGTATAAAACAACTTTTTGGTATTGTTGATTAGCTTTAAATCATATACTTATGTTCAATATAAGAGAATATGCGTATAAGAGTTATTTATGGTGTAATTGTTTTTTTTTTATTATTTCATTCAATGTATATTAATTTTATAAGGTAGTGTCATCGGCGAATTTAGAATACCAAGCGAATTGGTTATATTTTTTTTGTATGTAGTTTGACATTGTGCCTGTACTTGAAAGCGAATTGGCTGTAAGGGAAAAATTTCGTTTTAAGCTCACAAATAAATCAAAGCGATTTATATTAAACAAAAAATGTTAATAAATTTGAATCTCTTTATAATTTATTTTGATGTTTAAACGTTTAAAGATTAAAAACACAAAAATATACCCTAGTCACACAATTTCACTTTAATCACAAAATTCACATGTACAAAATGATACCAGTTTGACATTAGCAAAATGAAAACAAAATTTGACATTTACAAAATGTAAACAAAGTTTGATTATACACCACGGCGAAAAATGATCATAATAGCAAAAAACGATCAGCTGTTCTGATAACACTACCTTATAATTAATATATCTGGATTTCATTAATTTTTCTTTGCACTTTTCTCATATGTTTTTATACCCTACACCACTATAGTGGGGAGGGTATTATGCGTTTGTGCTGATGTTTGTAACACCCAAAAATACAAAATGTCTGTCTGTCTGTCTGTCTGTGTGTCCATGTAAACCTTGTGCGCACTCTACAGGTCGCAATTTTTGAGATAATTTGATGAAATTTGGAACATGCACTTCTCTTGGTCCAAGGACGAACGCTATTGAAAATGGTTGAAATCGGTCCATTATTTCACCTAGCCCCCATACAACCGGACCCCCGAATAGGGCTTTTGACCTCATAATTATGTTAAATGAGCTATTATCTCTACAAAAATTGGAAAAATTTATTTGACCCTTGCCCCCATACAAAGTCCCCCTCAGAAAATGACTTGAATGTCCACAATTCACTTATAAACACTAGTATCACGATGAAATTTGGCAAAAATGAGTTTTGTATAGACATAATAAATTTTATAGGGATCGGCCCAAGTTTTGCCCTAGCCCCCATATACCCGGACCTTCCGATTTGGGCCTTTTAGCTCATAACTTTGTCAAATATACTACTATCTCTCCAAAAATCACAAGGCACAACTAAGTTTGATATAATTATAAATAACACTGTCGATTTTTATAATGATCGGGCATTATTTGACCCTATCCCCCATACAAAATCCCCTTCAGAAAATGACTTGAATGTCCATTCATCATTTATAAACACTAGTATTACGATGAAATTTGCCACAAATAGATTTTATATAAACATAAATGTCGACATTAATTTTTATAAGGATCGGGCCAAGTTTTGCTTTAGCCCCCATACAACCGGACCTACCGATTTTGGCCTTTTAGCTCATAACTACGACAAATATACTACTATCTTCCCAAAAATTGGCACAACTAAGTTTGATATAATTATAAATAACACTGTAATTTTTCGCCCTGATCGGAAATAAAAAGGAGCCTATTGCCAGATATACAGGAATACGCTATGAAAATCTGAAGAAAACATATAATCACACAAACATATAAACATACAAACAAATACACATTCATTTTTATATATATATAGATAATTCCCAATAATACATTTTATAAGGATCGGCTCAATTTCTGCCTTAGCCCCCATACATCCGGACCTTTATCTTTTAACTACGTCTAATATACTACTATCTATCTAAAAGTTGGCACAATGTGGTGATGTTTGTAACACTCAAAAATATTTGTCCTTATTAAGCTATGTGCGTCTTTGTGACCGTGTAAACCTTGTGTGCACGCAACAGATCACAATTTTGAATATAATTTGTTAAAATGGGTCACATACTATTCTCTGGATCCAATGACGAAGGCTGTTGAAAATTATTGAAATCGGTCTTTTATTTCTCCTAGTCAGCATACAACCGTACATGAACAGACATTATTTGGAACCTATATAAGTTTAACAGAAATGCTTCATTATTGAAATTAATCACATTTAATATTCGCAATTGGTGTAGGGTATCATATGGTCGGCCACGCCCGACTATAACTTCTTACTTGTTTATTGTTGTTTTTAAACCACTAATTATGTTTTTGAATTTTTGATTTTTAAGCATGCTTTTGTTAATTATTTCTATGTAAACTTTATATTATTATTTCTTATTGTTATTAATGCATTTTTAACAATTTAAATATTCACAAATATATCTTCTATAACACAGATTTGTTTTGTAAAATAAAGCTTTAAATTAACTTAATTTTCCAAACTAAACATTTAATTTACGGACAGAAATTAAACACGTCTATTCTGTCATAGTTTTTTATAGACTTTTTTTACCCTACACCACTTTAGTGGGGAGGATATATTGGGTTTGTGCTGATGTTTGTAACATACAAAAATATACCGTATACCCACCTTAAAGTATACCAATCGGCTTAGAATCGTTTTCTGAGTCGATTAAGCTATGTCAGTCCGTCCGTCTGGTTGGCTGACTGGCTGTCAATGTAAACCTTGTGCGCAAGGTACAGGTCGCAATTTTCAAGATAATTGGATGAATTTGGCACACATGCTTTTTTGGCCGAAGGACGAAGCCTATTGAAAATGGTTAAAATCGGTCCATTATTTCACCTAGCCCGCATGCAACAGAACCTCCCGAAAAGGGCGTCTGAGCTCATAATTATGTTAAATATACCTGTATATTGATAAAAAGCGGCACAACTAAGTTTAATACAAGCCTTGATGACTTTGCCAAATTTCATAGAGATCAGGCCTCATTTGACCCTAGCTCCCATACAAAGTCCCCTTCAGAAAATTACTCGAATGTCCAAAATTAACTTATAAACACAAATATCGCGATGAAATTCAGCACAATAAAATATTATGTACATATATGTAAATATATTCACAAAATTTTATCAGGCTCGGTTCCTTAAATGTGTTAGTCAAAAATACATCTAAGTCAGTCCAAGAAGGCATCTCTGCACAATCTGGAGAGATTTCTCAAATTCTCTTGGGGTTTCTTTTAGAAGCACTACTTATGGTAAATTCAATAGGGTTTTTAATTGCGCGTTAATTTGCATCCCACGATTCTCATACTGAGAAGCTAATTGATTCCACGCAATAAGAAAGTCATCATTTGTTAAGGGTGCATTGTCTACTGTTTCTTTGGCTTCGCCTCTTGTTTTTTGTTTAAGATGGAAAAGTTTTTCAACTCCACTTAAACGGGTATTATTGCCATAAATGGCCTTAAGAAAATCCCTAAACGATGCCCAGCTTTTGAAATTTCCGCTGAACGTTGGCATATCACAAGGGGGTACTGTGAAACCTGCAGAACTGCTGGGTTTTGAGGGTTCCGGTAAAGATGGTCGAGTTTCATGTTCCTTTGTAATATCCTCAATCGATTCGTCGATCGGGATCATGCTTGACCTATAAAATCCTTTAGCAGATCTGACTTGCTTAACAACTTCGCTTAAATTTATGGCTTCGGCCTTCTTCGGGTCAAGAATATCGGCAGAAAATTGTATATATTTTAATGTGGCTTTTATACCCTACACCACTATAGTGGAAAGGGTATTATGCGTTTTTGCTGATGTTTGTAACGCACTAAAATATTAGTACTATACCCACCTTTAAGTATACCGATCGACTCAGAATCACTTTCTGGGTCGATTTAACGATGTCTGTCCGTCCGTCCGTGTGTCCATGTAAACGTTGTTATCAAAGTATAGGTCGCAATTTTCAATATAATTTGATGAAATTTGGCATACACGTTTCTTTTGAAACAAGGCATATTAAAAATGGTTAAAATCGGTCCATTATTTCACCTAGCTTTTGAGCTCATAATTCTGTATAATATCTGTATCTCGATAAAAGTTCGCACAACTAAGTTTTATACAAGCCTTGATGACCTTGCCGAATTTCGAAATTATCGGACTTCATTTGACCCTAGCCCCCATACAAAGTCCCCCTTCGGAAAATGACTTCAATATCCACAATTCACTTATTAACTCTGTTATTGCTTTCTTTCTTACTTGTTTATATTTGAGTAATTTTGTAATATTTTGTGTTAATACTTTTTGCTCAATATAAATATAAGTATGTAAATGTTGTATATAAATAAGGGTTAATTTGTGTTTACAAGTAATTTTTTGGGTATTGTTTTTTGTTCACAATTTTTGTTTCAAGTTTTGTTTAAATATTTAAATAATGATGTGTTATATTTTTTACACTTTTTCTTGTAGTTCTTGTGTGTTATTATTTAATTTATTTTTAAACAATAATTGTTATTTATTTAAAATGTTTTTATTTATTTGTTGTTTTTAAACTTTTAATATTTTAACGCACAAATTTGCTTCTTTTTGTTTTGTTTATTTTAGTTAGCACTTTTTATGTATAGGGTAATTTTTCTTTTAGTTAGTTTATTTATTGTGAACTTTTATTTTATTTATGATTTATTATTTTTAATTGTGTGGGCTGTATCACTGTTTCAATTCACTTTTTAACGGTTCGTGAGGACCAATGTTTAAACGGGTTATAAAGGGTAGGGTATAGTTTAAGTTTAAGTAGCGGGTAAGTATGTAAATAAACACTTTTGTTCTTTCTTTTTTCATAAAACGTTACAAATTCATGCGTTTATTGAACTATAGCGGGTAAGTATTTATTATATAGGATTAAGGTAAGTATATACATATACATTAGATTGCTCCAAAAAAAAAGAAGTTGCGAATTTTGCCCGTCCCCTCTTCTAGAATTGTAAGTAAGAAATTATAGTCGGGCGTGGCGGACCATACCTTTGACAAAAATATAATGTGATTTAGTTGCCATAATAAAGCATTTAAGTTGAATTGTACCTTGCCTTAGACATACATACTTAAGCCGTTTATTGTTGAATAAAATTCTGGACATTTAAGTCAAATTTTGATGGGGGGGGGGGGGGGCTTTTCATAGGGGCTGGGGTCATATGAGAACCTATTATTATGGAATTCGTGAGGGTCATCAAGTCCTGTATACAACTTGGTTTTTGCAGCTTTTTGTCGAGATATGAGTATATTAAACATAATTATTGATGTTTATATATTAAATTTTGTTTATATATTAAATTTTGTTAAGTGTAAAATGAATTACTTTTATGCAGTTTACATCACTGTAAATAAGTTGTTAAAACTCTTTTGTTTTATAAAAGTAATGGTAACTCTATTACCTTTTACCAGATGTAGTTGAGAATCTCAAGCAGTAACAATTAAATAAATAATAAATTGAATTACACCTATTAAAAATCATTCGTTTAATTAATGTATTAAATGCAACAAATTGGCGACGAGATGGAGCAAAGCATGGCTTTACAGGCTTTTGGAGTCACAGCAACAATTTTTTGACCGTTTATTGCAGAGAATGTAGGAGCAAGTTCTTCAAAGAAAATTATACCTGTATTTCCAAAATTCGACATGAATACACAGCATTTTAATACGTATTTGCCCCAGCTCAAGGAACATTTTAAAGCCTACGATGTTACGGACAGTGAACAGAAGCGCTCGTTTTTTATTTCTTGGATGGGAAATGAGCTGTTTGAGTTGGTTGGAAAGCTGTTTGGAAATGAAAAGATTGATTCAAAAACCTTCGAGGAGATTATTCAAAAGCTAGACGAATATTTCAAATCGAGAATTCACATTTAAGCAGCGCGATATAAATTTCATAATCGGATGATGAATGAAGGTGAGTCCTATGCGAATTGGATTGTCGAACTTCGTGGGTTAGCGCGCAACTGCACATTTAATTGTAAAAATGCAGACTGCAACACAGACTTTGTTGATGAAATTATTCGAGACACTATTATTTTACATACTCCTCATGAAACTGTTAGAACCGCCGCACTGCAAAAGTTCTAATTCGTGTTTTCTTAATTCTATATCCGCCTTCATTTTTGCTATCCTTTTCTATTAAATTCTACTTCTTTCTCTTGTCTTTCTTTTTCCCATTAGAACTTAAACTTAAATAAAGAAGTTCGTTCTGCTTGAAATGCGGCAAGATAAGCTGAGGATGATTTGGGAGCATATTTCTTAATTTTTTCCGCAAATTCGTGTGATTTTTGAGAAATTTCTCCCGTTGAAGTCTTTGCGGCTTCTTCAATAGTAATATCTACAACAGGAACAAATTCACTATCTTGTGAGGAGTTATCCTCAACAATGAATGAGATTTCATATCTGTCCTCTATTATTAACGATTCATCCATTGTAGTTGGCTCTCCCGAATCAAAAATTTGGAACGCCAATTCATTTTGTGTTTACTCACCAAAAATTTTACTTAATTGTTGGTAATGGGGACACATTTGTAAAATTTTTGTTTAAAAATATGAAATATTAAAAACTTTCACTATTAGTTATTTAAAAATGTCTTTATTGCTCACCTTCTACACTTGAGGTTCCCGTATCACACTCCAAGAGTCCTGCCCCCGTAGAATTGCGCCAATCATTCGCCTTTTATAAGAGGTCTTGAGATACCTTACTTTCCATCTCATAAGATCCCAAGTGGAATTGATGCCGGTTTTTAATATAAATTTTTTATTAAAAATTTGTGCTGTGGGTACCTAAAAATAAAAGCAAAATATCTTGTACAAACGAAGTTATTTGTTTAAAAAACTTACCTCTATATTTGTGACCATCTCCAAATAATCCAAAACTATTTTTATACCCTACACCACTTTAGTGGGGAGGGTATATTGGGTTTGTGCTGATGTTTGTAACGCACAATAATATTGGTCCTATACCCACCTTAAAGTATACCAATCGGCTTAGAATCATTTTCTGAGTCGATTTCCGTCTGTCCGTCCATGTAAACCTTGTAATCAAACTACAGGTCGCAATTTTGAAGATAATTCAATGAAATTTGGTGCATGATCTTCTATAGTCCCAGGGAAGATAATTCAATGAAATTTGGCACATGATCTTCTATGGCACCGGAGACAAAGCCTATTGAAAATGGTTAACATCGGTCCATTATTTCACCTAGCCCCCATACAACTGAACCCCTGAATAGGGCTTGTAAACCTTGTAATCAAACTACAGGTCGCAATTTTGAAGATAATTCAATGAAATTTGGCACATGATCTTCTATGGTACCGGAGACAAAGCCTATTGAAAATGGTTAACATCGGTCCATTATTTCACCTGGCCCCCAACCCGACGACTAGGGCTTTTAAATTCATAACTATGTTTAATACACTCGTATCTCAACAAAAAGCTGCAAAACCAAGTGCTATACCAGCCTTGATGACTCTCATGAATTCTATAATTATAGGGTCTCATTTGACCATAGCACCTATACAAAGCCCCCTTCAAAATTTGACTTAAATGTCCACAATTTTATAAATGGCTTAAGTATATCTGAGGCAAGGTACAATTCAACTTATGAAACTTATTATGAAAACTAAATCACATTTCATTTTTGTAACAGGTGTAGGGTATTATATGGTCGGCCCGACTATAATTTCATACTTGTTATTTCTTCAGGCGTCCACTTTTTATTTGGTTTTTCTCTTTTTATACCCTCCACCACCATCAGTGGTAACAGAGGGTATATATAAGTTTGTCATTCCGTGTGTAACACCAAGAAATATTCATCTGAGACCCAACAAAGTATATATATTCTGGGTCCTTATGAAATTCTGAGTCGATTTAGCTATGACCGTCCGTCTGTCTGTGTAAAACACGCTCACGTTAAAACGAAGCAATGGAAATTAAGCAATAATATTCATTATTATCCGGTACAGTTTGGTATTGAAAATGAGCAAAATCGGTTCATATAGGGATTTTTTATACATTCTGATGTAATTTTTTCGAAAACTATGCAAGATAATTTCATGAAAGTCATCATACATTCGTTTCTACACAGTATCTCAATTCCTGCTGAAAATTGCCAGAATCGGTCCATAATTTCATATGCCTCCCACCCAAAAGTACATATTCCCGGAAAATTAGTTTTTTTAACTTCCGTCAGAATGCTGTTATCTTCACAAAATTTTACAACTTAAAATCTTATGTCAATAGAATTCATTGGGAGAAAAAATTTTCTGGATGGGTCCATATTTGGACATAGCTCCCATACAAGTTCTCCTACCGAAAATCACTTAAACGCACATAACTCATTACTAAATTAAGATATCCATATAAAATTTGGAAGAAGTATTGCTCATATGCACAGAAATATTACTACGAAATTTTTTTTTCGATCGGTCTATAATTGGTCACAGCTCCCATACAAAGACCCTTCCCGAAAATCACTTAAACGCGCAACAACTCATTACTAAATTAAGAAATACATATAAAATTTGGAACAAGTATTGCTCAAATGCACAAAAATATTACTGTGAAAGTTTTTTTCGATCGGTCCATAATTGGTCATAGCTCCCATACAAGGTCCCCTCCCGAAAATCACTTAAACGCACATAACTCATTACTAAATTAAGATATCCATATAAAATTTGGTACAAGTATTGCTCACATATACAGAAAATGGGGTTTGTAATGTTCAATAAATCTTGTAATTGTAACAGATTTAAGCTGTTTAAATCTTGGGGTTTTTCTATTTAAGACATGAGAAAACTTATTTCTACAAATATTTGATCAATTAAAAAAGTATTACTATAAAAATAGCTGGTGGAGGGTATTTAAGATTCGGCTCAGCCGAATATAGCACTCTAACTTGTTTTAATTTATTTTGGGTAGTTTCAATTAGAAATGTATTTCTAAAAAAAAGGAATAGGTTTTTGCTTTCGATCCTTCATGTTTAAGTTGGTTTTATAAGCAATTTATTGTGTGTATTGAACCTGACAGCTGAATCGAGGGACTATCTTTCAATATTTCTTAAATAACATGAACAAATAATAAAATAAATCGGTAAAAGTTTTAAACTATTTTTTGAAAAGATTTAGAGTCGAAAAGGTTTTGGACGCATTGATAGATATCTAATACTTACCGATTTCAGAGCAAATTTTGACCAATTTTGAATTACTTAACAATTTAAGCAACTTAGAACGGGTAAAAATTAAACATCAAACCCTATAAGTATCGAAAATTCATGATGAATCATAATGCCATAGAGGATTTAGAATTGGGGATTAATACCATCTTAGAAATCCTATTATATAAAAATTAAAAATAAATACTAAAAACTAAATATTTGTTATAGTTTTCGTTTGATTGTATTTTTTAGAAGTCTAATAAGCTTATTTTATAAAAAAAAACATGCTATGCCGAATCTTATATACCCACCATTAAACCTCGTTTGACTCGAATGAAACTTATTTATGTCGAATTTCATCTATATACTCGTATTTTTAGGCCAGTTATAAGCGTTAAAGTAATTTTCTGAAGGGGACCTTATATAGGGGGTAGGGTCAATTATGGACCGATCCTCACAAAATTTGGTATGGAGATTTTGGATCATATGAAACTTATTTATGTCGAATTTCATCGCTACACTCGTATTTTTAAGCCACTAATGAGCGTTGCAGTCATTTTCTGAAGGGGACTTTATATGGGGGGTAGAGTCAATCATGGACCGATCCTCATAAAATTTGGTAGACAGAATTTGGTTCGTATTAAATTTATTTGAGTCGAATTTCATCGCTACACTCGTATTTTTAAACCATTAATGAGAGTTGCAGTCATTTTCTGAAGAGGACCTTATATGGGGGGTAGGGTCAATCATGCACAGATCCTCATAAAGTTGCTTTAGATAGATTTTGACTCGTATGAAACTTACTTATGTCGAATTTCATCTACATACTAGTATTTTTAAGCCAGTAATAAGCGTTGAAGTGATTTTCTGAAGGGGACCTTATATAGGGTGGTAGGGTCAATTATGGGTCGATCCTCATAAAATTTGGTAGACAGAATTTGGTTCGTATTAAATTTATTTGTGTCGAATTTCATCGCTACACTCGTATTTTTAAGCCATTAATGAGCGTTGCAGACATTTTCTGAAGGGGACCTTATATGGGGGGTAGGGTCAATCATGGACCGATCCTCATAAAGTTGATTTAGATAGATTTTGACTCGTATGAAACTTACTTATGTCGAATTTCATCTACATACTAGTATTTTTAAGCCAGTAATAAGCAATAAGTCATTTTCTGACTGGAGTAGGGTCAATTGTGGACCGAGTATATTAAACATAATTATGAATTTAAAAGCCCTATTCATCGGGTTGGGAGCTAGGTGAAATAATGGACCGATGTTAACCATTTTTAATAGGCTTTGTCTCCGGTACTATAGAAGATCATGTGCCAAATTTCATTGAATTATCATCAAAATTTGGATCTATAGTTTGATTACAAGGTTTACAAGCCCTATTCAGGGGTTCAGTTGTATGGGGCTAGGTGAAATAATGGACCGATGTTATCCACTTTCAATAGGCTTTGTCTCCGGTGCCATAGAAGATCATGTGCCAAATTTCATTGTATTATCATCAAAATTGGGATCTATAGTTTGATTACAATGTTTACAAGCCCTATTCAGGGGTTCAGTTGTATGGGGGCTAGGTGAAAAAATGGACCGATGTTAACCATTTTCAATAGGCTTTATCTCCGGTACTATAGAAGATCATGTACCAAATTTCATTGAATTATCATCAAAATTGGGACCTATAGTTTGATTACAAGGTTTACAAGCCCTATTCAGGGGTTCAGTTGTATGGGGGCTAGGTGAAATAATGGACCGATCTTTACCATTTTCAATAAGCTTCGTTCCTGGGACAATAGAAGATCATGTACCAAATTTCATTGAATTATCTTCAAAATTGCGATCTGTAGTTTTATTACAAGGTTTACATGGACGGACAGACGGACGGATATAGCTAAATCGACTCAGAAAATGATTCTAAGCCGATTGGTATACTTTAAGGTGGGTATATGACCAATATTATTGTGCGTTGCAAACATCAGCACAAACACAATATACCCTCCCCACTAAAGTGGAGTAGGGTATATAAATCTATATTAAACAAAGCAGCAGAACAAAATGTAATGTGTCGTGGACCTCGAAAGACATATTTTATTAAGAAATGAAGATATCGGTATAAAATTTGTCACGAATGTTTTTAAGGTACATATAAACCACCCTGCGAAAAATTTTCTGGAAAGGTATATATATCCCACTCGCATCCCACTAAGTGACCACAAAGCTCTTAAAGAAAATGGTCTAAGATTTCTTTTGAGTAAAAAAATACAACGAAAAAGTTAATTTTGAAAAAATAGGGGAAAATTAAGTGAAAAATATTGAAAAACTTTTATTCTTGAGTTAAAAAATATATATATTTTTTTTAATATCCCACTCGCATCCAATTATGGGACTATAAAGCCCTTTAAAGAACTTTTATAAGCATTCTTAAAAAAAGGGGTCCATTTGGAATAAAATTTAAAAATCCTAAAAAAAAATTTTTTGGAAAGAATGAAAAAATAGCTATCTGAACTCCTTTGGACAGTTTTTGCTAGGATTAATAGGTGAAAAGTTACACTCATTTGAATAAAACCCTGTATGACCAAAATGTCCAATTTTGACCCCCTCTGACTTCCGCAGTTCTTGACCGATAGAGCTGAAAATTTGTGCCTACTATCTCATAATACTAACCTTGGAGAGAAATTTCCCATATGTATTTATATGTTCTGATCGCCCCATAGTTAGTCGTATCTCTCATATAAGATCCACATCCGAAAATCGCACATTTCATTGATAAATAGATATCGGAATAAAATTCCGCATAAATATAAAAATTTACATGAGTATATTTTGTGTATATACTAGGGTGATCGATTATTCGACATTTTCCAAAAACCGGTTTTCGAATAGTTCGAATAGTTGACATTTAAGAAAAACCGGTTGATTTTTTTCAAATTCAGAAAAAAACGGTTAACCGGTTTTTCATTATAAATAAAAAAATATATTTTAATTTGAAAAACTTAATGTTTATGTTTAAATTTGATTAATAAAACATGGCCCGAAATGATTTTAACAGTTTAAGAGATTATAACTATAGATCTAGTCATCTGATTTACATTATTTCATTAATATAAAACAAGTAAGAGTGTTATATTCGGCTGTGCCGAATCTCATATACCCACCATCAAACCGTATGCCGTAAAAGGAATGCTCCCCTATAAACATCAGGGTGATATTTGGAATATGGCTTAAGTCAATTAAAAAAAAAACAAATATTTTATTTCAATTCTTAAACCGTGAGCGTCAATTATGAACCGATACTCATAAAATTTTGTACATAGATTATGTATAGGACTTGTTTATGCAAAATTTCAGCGCTATATTCGTATTTTAAATAAGGAACACTCGTAGTTATTAACCAAAACTCTTTCCTAAAGGGAACCTTTTGTGTATTACCAACACATTCCGCATGAAATTCGGAGCGAATTTCATAACCGTATTTCATAACTCATATTTTTAAGCCAGTAATGATCGTTTAAGTAATTTTCTGAAAATTAAATTATGGACCGATCCTCCCTAAATTTGGTGGAGAGATTTTGGCACGCATTAAACTTATGTGCGTCAATTTTCGTCACATTCATATTTTTAAGCCAGTAATGAGCATTGTAGTTATTTGCAGAGGGGGACCTTATATGGGGGAAGGGTCATTTATGGGCCGATCAAACAAATTGGTACAGAGGTTTTGGCTCGTAAGAAACTTACGTGTGTAGCATTTCATCGCTTTACTCGTATTTTTAAGACAGTAATGAGCGTTTAAGCTATTTCCTGAAGTGGACCCAATAGGGAGAGTAGGGCCAATTATGGACCTATCCACATAAAAGTTATTAAAAAGATTTTGGCTCGCGAGGAACTTAATTGTGTAAAATTTTATTGCTATATTCATATTTTTTAGCCAAAAAAAAAATTGGTAGAGAGATTTTGGTTCGTAAGAAACATACTTATACCGAATTTCATTGCTATACTTACATTTTGGGACCAGTAATGAGTGTTAAAGTAATTTTCATAAGGGGACCTTATATGGGAGGTAGGGTCATTTATAGGCCGATCCTCAAAAAATTTTGTAGAAAGATTTTGGCTCACATTAAACTTCTTTATGTCGAATTTCATCGCTATACTCCTACTTATAAAACAGTTATGCCCGTTAAATCTGTTTTTTGGAGGTCCACTTGTATGGGGGCTATCCGAAAAAGTGGACCGATATTGCCCATTTTCAATACCAAACAATTCTTAACAATAGAGAATATTTATGCAAAATTTCAACTGTCTAGCTCCTGTCGTGTGGTCCCTATCGTGATTTCAACAGACAGACGGACGGACATGGCTAGATCGTCTTAGAATTTAATAAGGACCCGGAATATATATACTTTTATGGGTCTATGACCAATATTTCGATGTGTTACAAACGAATGACAAAATCAATATACCCCCATCTTTTTTGATGGTGGGCATAAAAATTAGGAAAAAAGTGGGACACTTCTGTTAAACATAAGGTACTATGTAATCCTAGCTTATTTTAAAAGCCCTGTTTATGAAATTTGCATAGGCATTCCAACACTTCCATAAAATTTCAGCCGTAAATTAATTATTGTAATTGGAATATAATCTTAAGATTGATAAAATTTTATCAAACAGTTATCAATTTTACAAATAAATTTTTTTAATTAATTAGGAAAATCAAAAAAGTTTAACCAAAGGAGCTTTAGAAAAATATACGCTAGTTCCTCGACTCAAATATTTTTAAAATTTAGCTGTATTATTATTTACTTAAAAATTTCATTTAAATAATCTTTGAATACAAAGGAAATAAAAGTATTCGAAACCGGTTTTTAAAAAGTGAAAAAACCGGGTTATTCGATATTCGAAAAATCAACATTAAGAAAAAACCGACACTGGTAAAGCAGAAAAAACCGGTTTTAAAACCGGTTTAAAAATCGAGTCGATCACCCTAGTATATACAAATAAATTCTGAAAAAAATTTTTCGGATCAATCCACAATTGGTATAGATGGGATTCTACCAGGTATTTACCCGATGTTTGAGTAAAAACTGGGTAAATACTAGGGTGATCGACTCGATTTTTCAACTGGTTTTAAAACCGGTTTTTTCTGCTTTACCAGTATCGGTTTTTTCTAAATGTTGATTTTTCGAATATCGAATAACCCGGTTTTTTCACTTTTTAAAAACCGGTTTCGAATACTTTTATTTGCTTTGTATTCAAAAATTATTTAAATGAAATTTTGAAGTAAATAATACAGCCTGTTTAAATTTTAAAAATATTCGAGTCCAGGAACTAGGATACATTTTTCTAAAGCACCATTGGTTAAACTTTTTTGATTTTCCTAACTAATTAAAACATTTTATTTGTAAAATTGATAACTGTTTAATAAAATTTTATTAATCTTAAGATTATATTCCAATTACAATAATTAATTTACCGCTGCAATATTATGGAAGTGTTGGAATGCCTATGAAAATTTCGTAAAAGGGCTTTAGAATAAGCTAGGATTACATAGTTCCTTATATTTAACAGAAGTGTCCACTTTTTTCCTAATTTTTTTTATATTAAAGAAATAATGTAAATCAGACGACTAGATCTAAAGTTATAATCTGTTAAACTGTTAATAATCATTTCGGGCCATGTTTTATTAATCAAATTTAAACATAAACATTAATTTCTTCAAATTAACATATATTTTTTATTTATTATGAAAAACCGGTTAACCGGTTTTTTCTTATTTAATTTCTTTATTAATTTTTTTGGGGTATTTATAAAATGTTTTAATATGACTGTTTTTCAAAAATTGGTTGACATATCGTAAATTATTTTAAATGAGCAATTTGTTTTGATAAATATCAAAACAAATTAAAAAGGCAAATTAAAAAAATGAAATCAATTCTTCAGTTAAAGAATGGAAATGTAGACAAGAGATGTTGTATGTAGCAACATATAAGAAAGATCTTCATCCACCTGGTGGAAAAGTACGTATTTGCGCGTCCACACAAATTAGCGGTGTAGCTGTTTATATCTAAATATATTGATTGTTCCATGCACTTCAGCTACAGAACGACCATTACATGCATAGCTTCATTCATTCAAAGGACTCAATTGATTAATTTTCGATAAATTCACACAATTGGATATCTTCAATAAATATACAAAACAGAAGAACACTTCTCTAACATTTTTCTGATTCATTTGATTATGAACCTTCCATTTCTACTGGTATTTATGAAGAGAAACTGATAATGGAAGTTTTAGCGACACAGTGTAAATACATCAGGATAGAACATCGCTTTAAGTCTTTACTTGGTAAATGATATGTAAAAATGTTAATTTTTCTTAAAAAAAAACCAAAAATAAATAAATAAAAATTGCATTAATTTGTGCTGCATAATGCGTTTCTTCTCCAAAATATCTGCCACATAGTTTATACCCACCTTTTTGGTAAACACCTGGGTATTTTCCCGTTTTTACCCAATTTTCCCATTTTACCGGGTATTTACCTATTGGGTTTTTACCCTTTTCCCATCTCTAACAAAAAAAATATTTATAAGGGTTTTTATACGCTCCACCACCATCAGTGGTGATAGAGGGTATATATAACTTTGTCATTCCGTATGTAACACCAAGAAATATTCATTTGAGACCCAACAAAGTATATATATTCTGGGTCCTTATGAAATTCTGAGTCGATTTAGCTATGTCTGTCTGTGTAAAACACGCTCACGTTAAAACGAAACAATATAATTTAACCAAATTCACCGAAAATATTCATTATTATCCGGTACAGTTTGGTATTGAAAATAAGCAAAATCGTTTTACATTGGAAAAAGTTATGAATCAAAATTTGAAAAAACCTCAAAAAAAGAAGCATTTTTTACACATTCTGATATAATTTTCTCGAAAACTATGCAAGATAATTTCATGAAAGTCATCATACATTCGTTTATACACAAGATATTTATTTCTGCTGAAAATTGCCAGCATCGGTCCAAAATTTCATATACCTCCCATACAAAAGTGCATATTCCCGGAAAATGAGTTTTTTGTTAATAACTTCCGTCAGAATGTCGATATCTTCAAAAGATTTTACAAATTAAAATCTTATCTTAATAGAATTCATTGAAAGAAAAAATTTTCTGGATCGGTTCATAATTGGACATAGCTCCCATACAAAGTCCCCTCCCGAAAATCACTTAAACGCGCATAACTCATTACTAAATTAAGATATCCATATAAAATTTGGAATAAGTATTGCTCATATGCACAGGAAAATTGCTGTGAAAGTTTTTTCCGATCGGTCCATAATTGGTCATAGCTCCCATACAAGGACCCTTCCCGAAAATCACTTAAACGTGCATAACTCATTACTAAATTAACATATCCATATAAAATTTGGAATAAGTATTACTCATATATACAGAAATATTACTATGATTTTTTTTTCGATCGGTCCATAATTGGTCATAGTTCCCATATAAGGTCCCCTCCCGAAAATCACTTAAACGCATATAACTCATTACTAAATCAAGATATCCATATAAAATTTGGTACAAGTATTGCTCTCACATACAGAAATATTGCTATGAAATTTTTTCCGATCGGTCCATAATTGGTCATAGCTCCCATACAAGGACCCTTCCCGAAAATCACTTAAACGAACATAACTCATTACTAAATTAAGATATCCATACAAAATTTGGTACAAGTATTGCTCATATGCACAGAAATATGCACAGAAATTACTGTGAATATTTTTCCGATCGGTCCATAATTGGTCATAGCTCCCATACAAGGACCCCTCCCGAAAATCACTTAAACACTCATAACTCATTACTAAATTAAAATATCCATATAAAATTTGGTACATGTTTTGCTCTCACATATATAAATATTACTATGAATTTTTTTTCCGATCGGTCCATAATTGGTCATAGCTCCGTACAAGGTCCAATCCCGAAAATCACTTAAACACACATAACTCATTACTAAATTAAAATATCCATATAAAGTTTGGTACAAGTATTGCTCTCACATACAGAAATATTACTGTGAAATTTGGTACATGTTTTGCTCTCACATATATAAATATTACTATGAAATTTTTTTCCGATCGGTCCATAATTGGTCATAGCTCCCATACAAGCTCCCTTCCCGAAAATCACTTAAACGCGCATAACTCATTACTAAATTAAGATATACATATAACATGGGTGCGGTCGGTCGTATGCAAGTTTCCCTTCAAAAAATCACTTGAACACAAATTACTTATTACTAAATTACGATATAGATACAAAATTTGACTGAAATATAGCTTTTATGTACAGAAATTTAGCTTAAAGAATTTTTTTACGATCGGTCTATAATTGGCCATATCTCCCATACTAGGTCCTGCCCCTAAAAGCAGTTTAACCGTATTTAACTAGTTGCATTATCAATTTGTGTAGAACAAAATTATATATATGTAGTTTGAAAATATTTAAATCTTTCACACACATGCATCCATGCACATTATATATTATATAATATCGTTAAAGCATATTTTAGGGCGCTATAAAAATTTAAAAGAAAATGTAATGTTCAATAAATTTTGGAATTGTAACAGATTTAAGCTGTTTAGATCTTGGGGTTTTTCCATTTAATACATGAGAAAACTTATTTCTACAAATATTTGATCAATTAAAAAAGTATTAATATAAAAGTAGCTGGTGGAGGGTATTTAAGATCGCAATAAAAAGCTATGAGATTTTGCATTTGCTCTTTTACAAGACCATTTGCACTAAACACTGAACTCCGCTAATAATTTGTATGCGAATTTAGTACAACGCATTAAAAAGTTATGCACAAAACCTGTTGTTCAAAATATCAAAAATGTTTTGCTAAATATAAGTAGAATTTTCCGAAATATTTACATTTTTATACCCTCCACCACCATCAGTGGTGATAGAGGGTATATATAACTTTGTCATTCCGTGTGTAACACCAAGAAATATTCATGTGAGACCCAACAAAGTATATATATTCGTGGACCTTATGAAATTCTGAGTCGATTTAGCTATGTCCGTCTGTTCGTCCGTCCGTCTGTCTGTCTGTATAAAACATTCTCACGTTAACACGAAGCGACAAAAATTATCGAAATTCACCCAAAATATTTATTATTGTCCTAGGCAGTTTGCTATTGAAAATAAGCAAAATCGGTTCACACCCGGAAATGTTATGAATCAAAATTTGAAACAACCTCGAAAACAATAAGCATTTTTTACACATTCTGATGTAATTTTCTCGAAAACTATGCAAGATAATTCCATGAAAATCACCATACATTCGTTTCTACACAAGAGCTTGACTCCTGCTGAAAATTGCCAGAATCGGTCAACAATTTCATATACCTCCCATACAAGAGTACATATTCCCGGAAAATGGATTTTTTGTTAATAACTTCCGTCGCAATTTCGAAATCTTTACAAAATTTTACAAATTAAAATCTTATGTGAATAGAATTCATTCAGAGAAAACATTTTCTGGATCGGTCCATAATTGGACATAGCTCCCATACAAGGTCCCCTCCCGAAAATAACTTAGACGCAAATAAGTCATTACTAAATTAAGACATCCATATAAAATTTGGTACAAGTATTGCTCTCACATACAGAAATATTATTGTGAAATTTTTGTTCCATCGATCCATAATTGGTCATAGCTCCCATACAAGGTCCCCTCCCGAAAATCACTTAAACGCGCATAACTCACTACTAAATTAAGATATCCATATAAAATTTGGTACTAGTATTACTCATATGCACAGAAATATTACTGTGAATTTTCTTTCCGATCGGTCCATAATTGGTTATAGCTCCCATACAAGGTCCCCTTCCGAAAATCACTTAAACGCACATAACTAATTACTAAATTAAGATATTTATATAGTTTAGCACAAGCATTGCTCATATACACACAAATATTACTGTGAATTTGTTTTCCTATCGGTCCATAATTGATCATAGCTCCCATACAAGGTCCCTTTCAGAAAAACATTTAAAGGCAAATAACTCATTATCAAATAGTGATACCCATAAAACATTTGGCATAAATACTACTTTTGTACAAAGAAATGTTATTTGAGCATTTTTTCATGATCGGTCCAACTTTGGTCTTAGCTCCCATACAAGGTTCCCTCCCGAAAATCACTTAAACGCACATAACTCATTACAAAATATTGATATCCATACATTTAGCAAAAATATTGTTCTTATATACATAAATTAAACTATAAAATTGTTTTACGATCGGTCCATATTTGGCCATAGCTCTTATACTAGGTCCCCTCCAGAAAATCACTTAAATGCACAATATTCATTACCAAATAATGATATAGATACATAATTTTGAAATTTTGTCTTTATATACATAATTGGTCATAGCTCCCATACAAGGTCCTTTTACGAAAATCTCTTAAACGCACATTACTCATTACCAAATAAAGCTATTGATAAAAAATTTGGCCCAAATATTAATTTTGTATACAAAAATTCTATTTCAAGATTTTTTCACGATCATAACATAGGTGCGGTCGGTCCCATACAAGGTTCCCTTCAGAAAATCACTTAAACACACATTACTTATTACTAAATTACGATATAGATACAAAATTTGACTGAAATATAGCTTTTATGAACAGAAATTTTGCTTAAAAAATTTTTTACGATCGGTCTATAATTGGTCATATCTCCCATACTATGTCCTGCCCCTAAAAGCGCTTTAACCGTATTTAACTAGTTGCATTATCAATTTGTGTAGAACAAAATTATATATATTTATTTTGAAAATCCTTAAATCTTTTACACACATGCATACATGCAAATTACTAAATATCGCTAAGCGCTATAAAAATATAAAGAAAATGGTGTTTGTAATGTTCAATAAATCATGGAATTGTAATAGATTTAAGCTGTTTAAATCTTTGTATTTTTTCTATTCAAGACATGAGAAAACTTATTTCTACAAATATTTGATCAATTAGAAAAGTATTTATATATGTATAAGTAGCTGGTGGAGGGTACTTAAGATTCGGCTCAGCCGAATATAGCACTCTGACTTGTTTTTTTCTTAATTCACCTGGTTTACGTAGCTGTCAAAGTTTGTTATTGTTTAAATTTTTATATTTAAATTAACGGAGAAAAACTTCGTTAATATTTTGAATTATTTATGTAAAAAATCTGAAAATACCAAGCATCTCGTAAACAAATATCATTTTATTTAAATAATGGCATAATTGGTATGTATACAAATATGTTATTTAAGAAAAATATATTTTTCTATTAAATGTTAACATTTTACACAATATTGTTTTATATTTTATATTAAAATTGTGTAGATAACGTGATTAACTAAAAATAATCTCTTCCGGAACACTTAATATTAAGAAACCCATATGAAGTATTTACCCGGATGGCGGCAGCTGACTTCTACGTTATGGCTTAATTTTGAAATCTATTAAATGTTAACAAATTACACAATATTGTTTTATATATACACTATGTAGATAAAGAGATTAACTAAAAAAGTCTGTTCCGGAACGCTTTTTATAACAAAACCCATATGAGGTATTTACCCGGCCGGCGGCTGCTACATTATGGCCAAATATTTAAAATTACTCCGCGGAGTAGAATTATCCATTCGCAACAAATATTCATTCATTCGTAATATAATATTTTCATTAATATGTACTTCTTTATGTTTATTTTTCACAAAAAATAAGTTTTACTTAACTTCAGGCACTTACTTAAATTTTGCAAATTAATCTGCTGGAATATAATTTTTCGTTTGAAACAAACAGAATTGAGTATAGGGGCGAAAGACCAATCGAACCATCCGAAGTTTCCCTCAGGATAGCTGGTGCATTTAAAAATTATGTAAAATAATCTTATTTGGTAAAGCGAATGATTAGAGGCCTTAGGGTCGAAACGATCTTAACCTATTCTCAAACTTTAAATGAGTAAGAACCTCACCTTGGTATGAAGGTTGTGGTTGTGATATAATGTGCCCAGTGGACCACTTTTGGTAAGCAGAACTGGCGCTGTGGGATGAACCAAACGTAATGTTACGGTGCCCAAATTAACAACTTATGCAGATACCATGAAAGGCGTTGGTTGCTTAAAACAGCAGGACGGTGGACATGGAAGTCGTAATCCGCTAAGGAGTGTGTAACAACTCTCCTGCCGAAGCAACTAGCCCTTAAAATGGATGGCGCTTAAGTTGTATACCTATACATTACCGCTAAAGTAGATGGTTTATATTCAATTTCGGTTGGATTTTAAACTTTGAAACTTTAGTGAGTAGGAGGGTACAATGGTGAGCATAGAAGTGTTTGGCGTAAGCCTGCATGGATCTGCCATTGGCACAGATCTTGGTGGTAGTAGCAAATAATCGAATGAGACCTTGGAGGACTGAAGTGGAGAAGGGTTTCGTGTGAACAGTGGTTGATCACGAGTTAGTCAGTCCTAAGTTTAAGGCGAAAGCCGAAAATTTTCAAGTTATAATGAATAAATAAAATATATACAAGTATATATAAGAAAAAGTAATAAAACACTTGAATAATTTTGAACGAAAGGGAATACGGTTCCAATTCCGTAACCTGTTGAGTATCCGTTTGTTAGTAAATATGGGCCTTGTGCTCATCCTGTCAACGGGAACGACCATAAAGAAGCCGTCGAGAGATATCGGAAGAGTTTTCTTTTCTGTATTATAGTCGTACTACCATGGAAGTCTTTCGAAGAGAGATATGGTAGATGGACTAGAAGAGCATGACATTTACTGTTGTGTCGATATTTTCTCCTCGGATCTTGAAAATTTATGGTGAGGTCACGCAAACTTCTCAACAGGCCATACCAATATCCGCAGCTGGTCTCCAAGGTGAAGAGTCTCTAGTCGATAGAATAATGTAGGTAAGGGAAGTCGGCAAATTAGATCCGTTACTTCGGGATAAGGATTGGCTCTGAAGATTGAGATAGTCGGGCTTGATAGTCGGGCAATAACATGGTTTATGTACTCGTTCTGGGTAAATAGAGATTTTCGGATCTTGTTCCCCGGATAGTAGTTACGTAGCCAATTGTGGAACTTTCTTGCTAAAATTTTTAGGGAATTATCGCAAGATATATTCCTTTTAAATTATAACGACTATCAATTAACAATCATTAAAACAAAGCATTGTCTGAATGTCAAAGTGAAGAAATTCAAGTAAGCTCGGGTAAACGGCGGGAGTAACTATGACTCTCTTAAGGTTGGTAAGGTGCGTCTCTTTTCTAAGAACTCACCATGTGCCTATGACATACCTCCTCGTGGTACCAACCGGAAACGTTAAGAAGTGGAGTGTATATTCATCACTGAACATACAGTGAAGGTGTTGAATATACACATTGTTAACTATGAAATTCACTGGGAATCACATTAAGCGGATTTGTATCACCCACCCTGATGCGACTACCCAGAGTATTTCATTAGGAAACTAAAACACATACTCCCGGTACATCCATGAATCTAAGAGAGCGAGCTATTAGAGAAACATTGGGAAGTATGAATCAATCCTCTGTACCTGAAGAAAGTAGTGTGACAGGTACCAGAGTCATCATTTTCAATTCCACTACATCCAACCCAATGTCTCGATTAGGGGACAAGAATTCTAATCATCTCAATCAAAATACACCTGAGCAGGCAGCTGGAGACAGTTGAGTTTCAGTCGGGGCTAGCGGTATGACTGTTACTCCACATCTCTGTGTCGTATGTGGTCGCTCATTCTCGACCAAGTCGGGTCTAGGCGTCCACATCAAACGTGAACATCCGGATGTTTGCGATCAGATGAATACCAGATCGGATAAAAGGGTACGATGGAATGATGAAGAAATATCATTACTGGCATGTACCGAAGCTAAACTGATCCATAACGGTGGCGTTCGCTTCATGAACCATGCTCTCCGTGAGGGGTTCGTGCATCGCACAGTGGAAGCAATTAAAAAGATGAGACAGCGAGATGACTATAAGGTTAAAGTACGAACCCACCTCGACCGTTTAGCTTCCACTGGAGGACAAACTGATATTGCGAGTGCATGGGTACCCAACCAGGATGCGATTATGGAAACATCTGAAGTCGTCGATGAGGTAGCTCCTATAGTGGAACACCCATTGAATGGAGCTCTTCCTATAGTGGAAGATCCTATTAAAACCTTTCTGCTCAGTCTAGATGATCTAGATACTGACAGTCACTGTGCACCTTATCTGATTAACCTGATGATGTGGTGTGGTAAGATACCTAGAAGATTCCGTGTGGCCAGGACAATCTTCATACCGAAGAAGCAAGAGCCCTCGCTTCCTGAAGATTACCGACCCATAACCCTATCTTCAATTCTACTTCGGTGGCTTCATTCTATCCTGGCGAAGAGAATATCTAAGTGCATTAATTTTGAACGCAGGCAGAAAGGTTTCATGCCTACGGATGGATGTGCCGATAACACGACCATGATCGACGTACTTCTCAGGGTCCATCATCAGTAAAGCGTTTGACTCAGTGTCCCATAAGGCAATCTTAGGAACACTACAATCGTACGGCTTGCCGCAGGAGCTTGTCGACTACATAAGTCATTTGTATGAAACATCAGGCATCACTTTCGCGGGTGATACTTGGGAGTCGGATCAATTATTTTTACCCGGTAGAGGGGTAAAACAAGGAGATCCCCTATATCCAGTACTGTTCAATCTAGTTGTGGACAGACTGATCCGTAAACTCCCAGTAGAACTCGGATGCAGGATAGGTAATCAAATGACGAATATTGCCGCTTTTGCTGACGACCTTGTAATCTGGGCCTCAACTCCGTGAGGTCTTCAAAAATTGCTGGATATAACGAGCGAATTCCTTTTGTCATGTTCAACCGAACAGCGCCAAATGTCTTTCTGTGTCCATTAAAGGACAGCCCAAACAGAAGAAATCCGCACGTAGGGGAAAATATCTACGTGCTTGATGCACAGGTTGTCACAGATGGTCATGTTATGTCTGAAATGCATAGAGAAAAGACGAACAAGTACAATAATCAGGGCGTCATTAGGGCCTTAACGGATCTTTACGGACGTGACCAATTGCACTTCGGTGCAATTACTTTAAATTGGAGAGGTATTTGGTGTAGGGAATCAGTTGATAGGTTATTAGATTTGGGGTTAATTAGGAAAAGTGACACCGCTATAATCAGTACTAGGGTTATGATAGGAGGTATTATTTCGCATCGTAAATTCATGGATTCGCGCAGTTTGAGATCGGGTATCGGTTAGAGTGGCATCCGGTAAATTAGACCCTGCAGGCCTCTCAATTGAGGGGTTTGCAGAATTAATTTTTATATCTTCGACATTAAAGTAGTTTACGTGCAGCCTGCTGTTATCAGGCTTAAGTTTTTGTAGGACGTTTCTGCTTAGCTCGGGCTAAGTTAGTACGGGCACCGCCCTTCGTACGTGGGGCCTGGACTCTCCTTGATCGGAGAGTCCAAATGAAAGTAGCTAGCGAGCTAAAATTTTGCACAGATACTTATAATTGATGCAGTTTGTTTGGTATTGAAAATGGGCAATATCGGTCCACGATTTCGCCTAGCTCCCATATAAGGCCTCCTTCAGAAAATGACTTTATCGCCCATAACTGGCTAAGAGAAGTATCAATAGCGATGAAATTCGGCACAAACATGTTTTATGGGAACCTAAATCTCTTCGTAGAGTTTTATAAGGATAGGCCCATAATTGACTTACCCCCCATATAAAGTCCCTCTCAGAAAATGACTTTATCGCTCATAACTGGCTAAGAAAAGCATCAATAGCGGTGAAATTCGGCGCAAGCATATTTTACGTAAATCTCTTCGTAAAATTTTATAAGGATAGGCCCATAACTGACCCTACCCCCCATATAAAGTCCCCTTCAGAAAATTACTTTATCGCCCATAACTGGCTAAGAGAAGCATCAATAGCGATGAAATTCGGCACAAACATGTTTTATGGAAACATAAATCTCTTCGTAGAATTTTATAAGGATCGATCCATAATTGACCCTCCCCCCTATAAGGTCCCCTTTAGAAAATGACTTTAATGCTCATATCTACATTAAGAAGCATATACATAACAATAACATTCGACACAAAAAAGTTTTATAGCCCATAACTGGCTAAAAAAAGCATCAATATGTGAACGTAAATCTCTTCGTAAAATTTTATAAGGATAGGCCCATAACTGACCCTACCCCCCATATAAAGTCCCCTTCAGAAAATGACTTTATCGCCCATAACTGGCTAAGAGAAGCATCAATAGCGATGAAATTCGGCACAAACATGTTTTATGGAAACATAAATCTCTTCGTAGAATTTTATAAGGATCGATCCATAATTGACCCTCCCCCCTATAAGGTCCCCTTTAGAAAATGACTTTAATGCTCATATCTACATTAAGAAGCATATACATAACAATAACATTCGACACAAAAAAGTTTTATAGCCCATAACTGGCTAAAAAAAGCATCAATATGTGAACGTAAATCTCTTCGTAAAATTTTATAAGGATAGGCCCATAACTGACCCTACCCCCCATATAAAGTCACCTTCAGAAAATGACTTTATCGCCCATAACTGGCTAAGAGAAGCATCAATAGCGGTGAAATTCGGCACAAACATGTTTTATGGGAACATAAATCTCTTCGTAGAATTTTATAAGGATCGATCCACAATTGACCCTCCCCCCTATAAGGTCCCCTTCAGAAAATGACTTTAATGCTCATATCTACATTAAGAAGCATATACATAACAATAAAATTCGACACAAAAAAGTTTTATAGGAACTAAAATCATTTTCTTAAATTTTATGAGGATGGGACCATAATTGAACCTAATCCCCTAATAAGGACCCCTTTATACAATGACTTTAACGCTCATTACTAACTCAAAAATGCGATTACAGCAGTGAAATTCTACATAAACACATAAAGTTTTGTACTAGCCAAAAACTTTTTATCAAATATAATGGAAATCGGTCTATAACTGACCCCACCCTCCATATAAGGTCCCCCTCAGATAGTGAATGTAACGCTCGTTACTGGCTGTAACGCTCAAATACGACTACAGCGATGAAATTTCACATAAACATGTTTTGTATGAGCCGCTACTCTATGCCCCTATTAAGGTCCCCATTTGAAAATTACTTTAAAGCTCATTACTGGCTTAAAAATGCGACATAAACAATATTTGTATGAACAAAAATCGTTCTAAATTATCGAAGCATCGATCCATAATTGACTTATACGGGGATGTGAGCGTATAAGTGCTCCTTTAACGCACATTACTGCATAAAAATACGAGTAGATATATGCAATTCAACATAAACAAATGTTATGGGAACTGAAATCTTCTTACCGACATTGATGATGATGGATCGATAAATGACCACTTCAGTAAAATACTTTAACTCTCATTAGTTGCTTAAAATTACGACTTTGGCGGTGAAATTCGTATAAACAATTTCTTTACGGACATAATTTATGTACAAAAGTTTATAAAAATCGGTCTATAATTGACCCTTATATAAGATTCACTCCAGAAAATCTCTTTAACGCTCATGTATAGCTCAAAAGTTCTTCCAAATTACGGTAGTTTTATGGGAACTGAAATTTTTCAACTGAATTTGATGAGGATCGGTCGGTAACTATCAAACCCCCATTTTCGGTTTTCTTCAGAAAATTACTTTAAACCTCATGACTGAATTAAAAATACGAGTACAGCGACATTAGATACAAACAATTATTGTGAAACCGACGAGGATAGGTCCATAATTGACTCTACCCTCCATATAACCACTCTTACAAAAAAAATATTGGATCCAAAAAAATTAATATTTTTAATTCGGAGTAGCACGGTCCATGCTTAAGCCCTTATTAAAGGCCCTCTTCCAAATATTTCCCTGATGTTCATATTAATATCAACATATGATTCAACATAGATCGATAATATCAAAGTTTCTTAATAAGGATGATTTGATGGTGGGTATATAAGATTCGGCATGGCCGAATATAACACTCTTACTTGTTCTCTTATGAATGTGTCGGATAAATGAAAAGTGTGCTGGGTTGAATGATGATGGATGAAAGGTATCATATACAAGTGATACCATTAAATTTTCCTTCCTTGTCCAGATATGTTCAGAGTATACTCTGTTCATATCAGAATTTCCACAGCATGTTACTGTGAGTAAGAACAATGTCTATGGCTTATTGATGGATCGTGCTTCGGTCCACCGGTTACGTCTCTAGTTGCTGTTGCCGAATCAACAGAGCCATAGTAGTGTGGTTGGGCGACATTA
The DNA here is from genome assembly GCF_015586225.1 of Lucilia sericata. Lineage (NCBI taxonomy): Eukaryota > Metazoa > Arthropoda > Insecta > Diptera > Calliphoridae > Lucilia > Lucilia sericata. The sequence goes on from NW_023994168.1 coordinate 168,296, forward strand.
TGTCGGGGTAGATTGGGCTTGCTCATTACACCTGTCTTTCCCCAACGTGACCACTTTGGCAAGAGATTAGATAGCTCGAGTTCTCCAGCAAAGTACTTGTGCATGGACCGGTCAGAGCCAATGTACAAAAATTGCCACCTGAGTTCTTCATTGAAGAAAAAGGGCGATGGTAGACCGTTCTCAAGTCTACCCAGTGGATGAAAAAGACTACCGTGAGATAAGGCAGACAAGGCTGGTGCTCACGTTAAAACTCTCGACAGTCTGTCCCTATCTACTGACTTTTGCTGTAGTAATCGTACTGAACGGACGTGTTTCTATAAGCGGTATCTTTGTCGGTTAATTTCGGAGTGTATTATAGTGAATATTTTAGCGAGCGATAGTTGTTTGAAAAACTGGGACTCCATAGATTCAGAATCTGTTGAAATTTTTTAAATCGGTTGTGTGATTCCGTCGATGCGTGCGGATTAAAATCCGCTATAGGTTTTGTGAATAGTGTGGTGTATTTTATATACAACGTATGTGTGTTTATTTTTTGTTTGTACAAAAAGTAAACAAAGTTTTTGAGACTCCTTTGGTCAGCGGAGTCTCAAGGTGAATCTCCGGATCGAAGGTCAAACTCCGGCCAGAGATTTGTGGTGTTGCCAGATTGGGCAAGTGGTGTTGTCAGACCGGTGGTAAGGTGTATGACTCGGCTAAACCGGAAGTCGATAAGACAGTGTCATCCTGTTCGTACATCAGACCGGAAGTTGGTAAGGCAATGTGGTAAGGCAGTTCGGTCAGCAGTGCCGAACTGCCTAACTGCTAAGGTAAGGCAATGTTGGTACTGCATTACCCACTTATCTGGTGGTTGGTGTACCCACTAAATTAGGGGGTTTCACCTACTAGTATCTTACGGTTTTATACTATTTCCCTTGTTGACGATTGATTTTGCGTGTTATTTGATTTTGCTCTTGGTTATTATATTTTGGTTTTTGGGTGACCATGGCTCCTGCTCCTGGCAGGCAAAGGGAAGGCGGATACGTCGGATATGTCGGCTGAGGATGCGACTACATCAAAGCCGGTAACGAAGGGTGATGCGTCGCACACGACGGCCTTTGAGTTTGAGCCGCCGGTTGCAACGAGAAGGCTACGACATACGGAAAACGAGTACGGAAACTGAGAAAGTTGCAAACAACTCGGGTAAGGGGTCGGCCAAGAGATTTAAGCTCGGGTCCCCGATGGCTAAGCGAGCTGTTGCTGGTGTTGCTGGGAACCTGCCAAATTTGAGTGGTGTTGTTGCTGCTGCTAGTAGGGCTGGAAGAGTTGCTTCGTCTTCGGCTTCGGCTAGTGTCAGCATTTTGAACCAGACGGTGGTAGGTGCCAAAGACATTACTCAGGCAATGATGGAAGGTGTGTTGGTGGATGTTGTGGATCCTATTCTGGGTCGGAAGATTTTGGAGAATGCGGCTAAGTTCGAGGTCTTTAATTTGATGGCCGAGAATGAAAAGCTGGAGGTTTTTGGAGGCGGGTCAGTCCACCTTCAAGGTTCCTGCTGTTCCTGCAGTGGCGTCCAGGTCTGCGTCGGCTTCTAGGAGGGTTTCTGTTGTCCCTGCCGGTGGAAACTTGGTCGATGGTTGTGAAAGGCAAAAAGGGTGTTACATCGAAGGAGGTGGTGGAGAAGGTGGTGAAGGAGGTTGGCCCTACTTTGGGCGTTCGTGTGCACGAACTGAGGCCGCTTCGTCGAAGTGATGGTGCGTTTGGATGGACTTCAACTTCATAAATTTTTTGCAGCTCAACTGCCAGCGGTCATATGCAGTGATGTGCGAATTGGGGCAAGCTATGCGTGTCCGGGGTGCGACTTTTGCACTTGTGCAGGAGCCGTATACCTCGGGTGGCCGCATAAGAGGATTGCCGGGGGGTGTACGGTCGCTTACTGACGACGGGGGGAATGCGGCCGTTATAGTGTGTGACAGTGACTTGGACTGTACAGTTTTGTGTAGCAGCCAGTTAGGCATTAGTATCTCCGTTGAAGGTAGTTTCGGTATGGTGATCCTGGTTAGCGTGTACTGTAGGTTTGGAACCGTTCTTAAGTTACTTGGATTCGGTACTACTCCTCGCGAGTAGTAATCCTGCAATCCTACGCTTAAACGCAAACGCATGCTCTCGTATGTGGTTCAGTAAGATGGACAGGTTAGCCCCTGGTCTTCAGAATTATATATGAGGAGTTATGCTTAGCGAATGGCTGGTTACCAAGTGCGTCATGGTGGTGAATGAGCCGAGTGACCTGTACACTTTACCAGTGACATAGACGTTACAGCTGCCAATGGTGCAGCTATGACAGCATTTGACTTTAGGTGGAGGGTGTGTAATGACTGGAGTGTAAGTGACCATAGGCTCATTGAGTTTACGCCTGCTGAGACCCCAGTCACTCCTAAGGATGCGTCTGATCTGTCCCACAACGACGGAAAGCTTGTCTCTGACTCGAACAAGATGAACCAAAAAGTTCATCCTCTCGCTCATAGTAATGCCCAAGTGCTTGACCTCAGTCACATACGTACTGTTAGGACAGACCAGACTCGAACCTACCCCACGTCAATGCGTGGGGTAGTAGTGTTGGTGTGGAGGTGGCTATGGACAAGACGGTGATGATGCTGCTGAAAGGCAGCTTATCATCGACTCGTCCCCCATGCATACGTTCTGGCAATGTGGCCCTCAAGTATGTGACTGAGGTCAAGCACTTGGGCATTACTATGAGCGAGAGGATGAACTTTTTGGTTCATCTTGTTCGAGTCAGAGACAAGCTTTCCGTCGTTGTGGGACAGATCAGACGCATCCTTAGGAGTGATTGGGGTCTCAGCAGGCGTGCCGTTCGTATTATATACGAGGAGTTATTTGTTGCTTGTGCAACGTATGGTATGGTACGAGCCGGTTATGTCAGTTGTAGGCAGAAACAAGGTCTTATCGTGTCAGAGAGTTGCTTTGCTTGGCTGCTTGCCTGTTTGCCGAACGGTCTCAACCGATGCTCTTCAGGTCTTGCTGGGTGTAGCACCCCTTGACTTGGAAGTAATACGTCGTGGTATTGCTTTTAAGATCAAGAAGGGACTACCACTTCTAGATCGGGATTGGCTTTCTGCTCCTGACGTGGTTGGAGGACTTAGGGACATCAAGGCACTGCTTTGGGAGTGTCTGATCTCTAGGTGGCGGACGAGATGGACTAATAGTGACAAGGGGCGGGTAACGTATGATTTCATACGTGACGTGACATTCATACAGGAACACCCATCCTTTAGCTTCGGCTTGAGTTTGGGTTTCATACTGACGGGACATGGTTCTCTTAATGCATTTTTGCATAAGAGAGGTCTGTCCGAAACTGCGGACTGTGGGTGCGGGAGTAGCGAGTATGAATATTACTCGGACCGGAAAAAATTGAGAGTACAGTAGGGCTTTAGAGGACGATAGGACAGTTACTAGGTTGGGAGAATACGCTAGGCAGGTATTCAATAGGAGGAGGACTGACGATAGTGGAGGCAATCCCTAATGCGGTTAGCCGTTGGTGGTGTTTCTTGCCAGGTGTCGTGCATCCTCGGCACGCTGGCTTGGCCTAGTTTGCACATAGGTATAGTTGGATAGTTGTTTTCGTCGTATGTTGTGAGCTGCTTTCCTCTGATTTTCTCTCCCTGTCCGACTTTTTGCTGTTTTTGTTTTGTTTGTTTTTAGGACGTCAGCCACGTTGCCTCGCTGTTTCATCGTTGTCGTCGTTGTTATTTCTTCGATTTTTGTCGTTGCTTTCTTCGTTGCGTTTTTCGGCTATCTTGGGTATCCGTGTGCGTGCTGCCCTGTCGGTGTTGAGAATATGACACAAAGTGTCGCTCGTGAGGGCGGCTGTTCAATGTTTGTGCGTCTTGTGTGCTTTCGTTGTATGTTTTGTGTTGCTGCTAGCCACCAGTCAGGTCCTATTTGGAGGACAACTGGTAGTAGTTTATTTTAAACTACGAAGTCTGACCGGAGACTTAAAATCTGGTATCACGGGATCCAGGAAGCGCCTGAAACTGGTTTTCAGCCTGGATGATGGTGCGGCCATTTATGGAGTATCGTAATTTAGACCTAAACCGCGGGAAGAGCGTAAGCTCGGTGTGGAGTTGCATTGCAACCGGGTGCCGTGACCCATAGATCGGTAAGAGTTTAGATAGTCTTCGCCCCAAACCAAGGGGGAGGCCATGTCCAAATGCATGACTTCAATTCTGGTACTCTTGCACCTCCCGTCGTTATTGTACGGGTTGTGTAGGGGGGCGCTGGTCGACGTATTGTATTCACCCGGTGTTAAGAGCACCGTGAGCTTAGACCGTCAAGGTAGGCGCTCACGTTAAACACGGACAAATCTGTCCCTATCTACTGCCCCCGGGCATGTTTCCTTGATGTTCAGACTGCATCTTGGTGTATTGCAACCCGGGGGTAGATAGGTGCTACCAATACCTGTAGTCTTCCGGGACTATAAATTGGTGTTGACAATTTACTGCCTGGCCTAGTCCTTGCATAAATTGGAAAGAGGTCTAACCAGAGCAGCACATAATCTGGTACTACGGGTGGCCAGTTGCCCACAGGACTTGTCCTGGCTGGTCAGTTGGTTGAGGTTCCTTCGGGATCCACGTAGTGGCTGTGGTTCAAACCTAAATCGCAGGAAGGGGGTGCTTGATTAAAAGACTGATACACGGTGAAATATAAATTTTCAAGATACATTTCTGTTATCGTTCCTAGATGCAAGGAGGGGTACAAATTACAGAGCATGGCTGTGGATTAATAAAATGTTGGAATTGAGCTGATAATGCGAAGAATTGGTAAGCGAAGATGAACGATGTTTCTGATGTCTACTTTCTATAAAGAGAATGGAGTGATTGATGGATTTGACGGATGTGTGATAATGGGGAACCGATGTAAGATGGACGATGAACGATGAATGAGAGTTAGACTACGGTCTATCTAGCCAATGGAGTGCGAAATGGTCACTGCCCTTTCATTAATTTTGAAGCGATTTTCCAACATGGTTGAGTGTATGCTCAACTTATCATAGTGGGTCTCTGTGACAACTGAAATAAAGTCTTGTCAATTAATATAATCTGTGTTTTTCGGACTACCAATTACGTCCCCTAGGTGCTGTTGCCGAATCAACAGAGCCTTAGTAGTGTGGTTAGGCAGATAGTGTGGTTGTAGTAGATTGAGCTTGCTCATGACACCTGTCTTTCCGTAACGTGACTACTTTGGCAAGAGATTAGATAACTCGAGTACTTGAGCAAAGTGCATGTACATGGACCGGCATATCCATGTACAAAAATTGCGACCTGCGTGTAACAAACACAAAGGAGCAGTGGTGAGTTGTTTACTTGATACTCACCCAGTGGTTGAAAAAGTACCACCGTGAGATAGCGAAACCACAGCCAAGGGAACGGGTTTGGAATAATTAGCGGGGAAAGAAGACCCTGTTGAGCTTGACTCTAATCTGGCAGTGTAAGGAGACATAAGAGGTGTAGAATAAGTGGGAGATAATTGTTCAATTCAGAATATATTTTCCTCACAAATTTAAATATCTTTATCTTTATTTTTTAATAAAATATAAACATTTTACAAAAATTTTTCATCAAATGAATTCGCCGTACTTATGGTTTTTGACATCTACGTAAACCAAATGCAAAAACAAAATACATATACAATGTTGTTGTTGCAGAACTGCCACCGCCTTACCTGAATTCTCCTTGCACAAAGCAAAGAATGAACATCACACTACGTTGTCATTGGCTAGAAACATGAAATTAAGTATATACAGCCTGGATTAGGCGAGAACACACTAAAGGGGACTTTTTGGTACTTTTTTGTTCTACAAAAGGTACTTTTTGAATTTTCTATAATATTGAACCTAGAAACTTGAAATTTAGCATGTAGGACCTTGACTAGGTAAGTACCTATAAAAAGAAATTTTTTGGTACTTTTTCGTTCTACAAAATTTACTTTTTGAATTTTCTATAATATTGAACCTAGAAATATGAAATTAAGTATGTAGAGTCCGGAATAGGCCAGAGAACATAAAAGGGGACTTATTGGTACTTTTTAGTTCTACAAAAGGTACTTTTTGAATTTTCTATAATATTGAACCTAGAAACATGAAATTTAGCATGTTGGGCCTTGATAGGTAAAAACCTATAATCCTATAATAGGGGACATTTTGGTACATTTTCCTTCTACAAAAGGTACCTTTTGAATTTTCTATAATATTGAACCTAGAAACATGGAATTAAGTATGTAAAACCCGGATTAGGCCAGAACACATAAAAGGGGACTTTTTGGTACTTTTTCGTTCTACAAATGGTACTTTTTGAATTTTCTATAATATTGAACCTAGAAACATGAAATTTAGCATGGATGGCCTTGACTAGGTAAGAACTTACGAAAAGGGACTTTTTGGTACTTTTTCGTTCTACAAAAGGTACTTTTTGAATTTTCGATAATATTGAACCTAGAAACATGAAATTTAGCATGTAGGGCCTTGACTAGGTAAGAACCTACAAAAAGGGGCTTTTTGGTACATTTTCGTTCTACAATAGGAACTTTTTGAATTTTCTATAATATTGAACCTAGAAACATAAAATTAAGTATGTAGAACCCGGATTAGGTCAGAACACATAAAAGCGGACTTTTTGGTACTTTTTCGTTATACAAAATGTACTTTATGAATTTTTTATAATATTGAACCTAAAAACATGAAATTTAGCATGTAGGGCCTTGATTAAAAAAAACCTACAAAAGCGGAATTTTCTCTAATATTGAACCTAGAAACATGAAATTAAGTATGTAGAACTCGGATTAGGCGAGAACACATAAAAGGGGACTTTTTGGTACTTTTTAGTTCTACAAAAGGTACTTTTTGAATTTTCTATAATATTGAACCTAGAAACATGAAATTTAGCATGGATGGCCTTGACTAGGTAAGAACTTACGAAAAGGGACTTTTTGGTACTTTTTCGTTCTACAAAAGGTACTTTTTGAATTTTCTATAATATTGAACCTAGAAACATGAAATTTAGCATGTAGGTCCTTGACTAGGTTAGAACCTACAAAAAGGGGCTTTTTGGTACATTTTGAAATTTCCATAACATTGAACCTAGAAACATGAAATTAATTCTGTAGAGCCTGGATTAAGTCTTTTATTTTATTTATTTATTTATTTATTTATTTATTTATAAGTCAGTGGATTAAATCCTTACAGACTTTTATAATAATATACAAATAGTTAACAATTACATAAATGAATTATTTAAAAAATGAATTATGTTATTTTTAATTACATTAGTATTAGTACAAAAATCGATGATATGAAAAAGATTATTATAGTCACAGCATAATCTCCTTAACGCATCAGCTTGGGCATAATTAGTTCTAGCATTTCTGATATAAAGTGGCTTAAAATGACGAGACGATCGTTGAGGAATGTTAAAAGTAACATTATTTACAAGAAATTCTGAACAGACTTCGCCATTAATTATATTAATCATAAATAATACATTAAGCATAGTTCTTCTACTGTGCAGTGTAGGTAGTTTTATTAATTTAAGTCTGTCAGTGTAGGATGGTAGGTTCACATCAGGACTCCAAGGCAGACCACGTAAACAGAATAGCAGAAATTGTTTTTGTACAGACTCTATACGCTGTATATGAATATTGTAATAAGGATCCCAGATAACAGAGCCATATTCCAGTATAGGTCTTACTAAGGAAATGTAAAGTTGTTTAGTGATGTAGGGATCACTGAATTCCTTAGCCCAACGTTTTATGAATGCAAGTACACCTCTAGCCTTATTTATAGTCATGGTAATGTGTGCAACAAAATTTAATTTATGATCCAGTAAAATTCCGAGGTCAAGAAAGGTTTCAACAGATTCGAGCTGGTAATTTCCTAAAGTATAGTTGGCAGGAATGTAATTATTTCTGGAAAATCGCATAAGTTTACATTTTTTTAAATTTAAATCCATTAAGTTTAGATTGCACCACGAAAAGAAATTGTTTAGATCGGATTGAAGAAAATAATGATCCTCATATCGGGAGAAACTCAAAAATATTTTAACATCATCAGCATACATTAAAATGTTGCAAAAATTTAAAACATTCGGAAGGTCATTTATGAACAGGGAAAAAAGAATTGGACCAAGATGGCTACCCTGAGGGACACCAGAAGTAACCAAAATATTTTTAGAATATTTATCATTAAATCTGACACATTGAGTTCTATTACGAAGATACGATTTTATCCAGTTTAGGCTTCGGCTTGTAAATCCTAGAAGGCCCAGCTTAATAAGTAGGAGATTGTGGTTCACTTTATCAAAAGCCTTGCTGAAATCGGTATATACGGCATCAGTTTGTTTTCTCTGCACAAAGCCACGGTTTACATGTGTTGTAAGGTGAAGGACATTTGTGGTAGTGGAACAACCTTTCCGAAATCCATGTTGACAAGATGACAGTATAGATGATGATTGATGGTAAATATAATCGGTGATAAAACTCTCAAAGATTTTAGGTATTACACTGAGTTTAGCTATTCCTCTGTAATTGGAGACATCAGATTTACTACCAGATTTATACAATGGAATAATGTATGAGGTCCTCCAAATTTTTGGAAAATAACCATATTTAATGGAGGTGTTGAACAATATTATTAATGGGTAAACTAACGAATTAGAACAATGATGTAATATACTGCTTGGAACGCCATCAGGACCATAATTATAAGAAATTTTTAGTTTATTTAAACTTTTCAGTAGATCTGCAGTGCCAATAAGTGGAAAAGATATATCACGATTAGTGTATAATGTAAAGGGGTAACTATCAGAGATGTATTGTGTGTTCGAATAAGTACTAGCGAAAAAATTTGCAAACATATTACTTATCATGAGGTCATCAGAAGATTCGCAGTTATTAAATTTCATTACTGAAGGATATCCATTTGTTTTCCTTTTAGAGTTAACAAAATTGTAAAATGCTTTTGAATTACGTTTAAACTCGTTCTTCACTTTAATTAAATAATTATGATATAGGGAGTTGTTGAGAGTGTTGTATTCAGCACGAGTAACAGAATATTTACCATAATCTATGACCAATCCAGTTTTTTTAAATTTTTTATAATATTTGTTCTTTAAATTCTTTAGTTTAGTCAACTGTTTAGAATTCCAAGGAGGGCCAGAATGTGTGAAAGATCTCAGTTTAGGAGTGCATTCATCCACAAAAGAATATATTTTATTATAAAAAGTATCAATCATGACATCCAATGTAGAGTTATTTAAGTAGGGGATACACAGCAAATCGTTCCAATTGGTATTAGATATTAAGTCATTTAATTTGACGTAATCAGTTTGTTTGAAATTATATACTTTTAGATTAGAAGGTTGTGTTGAAGATTTTTGTGCAGGAGGCAATAAGAAAACAAATTCGAATGTAGGATGGAATTTATCTTCAGGTAAAGTTACAGGTTCAGAGCGGGATATAATACAATTGCATGGATCATTTACAAATAACAAATCTAATAATTTTCCATATTCATTATAGACGTTATTAAGCTGATACAGGCAAATATCAAATATATTGTTTAAAAAATTATCATCAAAGTTTTTAGATTTCGTTGGAATTAAGTTGGGAGCGTCAGGTAATTTTGTCCATGTGATAGAGGGTAGGTTAAAGTCACCAAATATAAAAACAGCATCATCAGGTTGAGCAAGATCAGCAATATTTGTTATAGCATTTACATGTTGTTGATAAACAATTTCATTGGAGTTTGGAGGGATGTATGAACAGGTTAGGTAAATCTTTTTAAATTTGAGTCTTATTAATACACTGACAAACTCAATATTCTCAGAAAAACAGGAGCCAATATTTTCGGAGGCATAACGGCAAGAAACTGCAATTAAAACTCCACCACCATTACGATTATTTCTATTATATCTGTAAATTTGATATTTATTACATAAAAGTTCAGAATCGAATACATTGTCCTTCAGCCATGTTTCCGTAAAGATAATAACATCATAATTAAAGTCATAACTATTTACAAGTAAATTTGACATTTTGGTGTTTAAGCCACGAACATTCTGATAAATAATGATTAATCGATCGAAAGATTTATAGATTAGTTTTTTGAAGTGTTGTTGGAGTTTAAATTATTATTTAATTGATGACCAGACGGAAGTATAGCAACGTTTTGTTTTCTTGGATATTCTTTAAATTCATATTCACGAACTAAAGTATTCTCAGGCCAGAATTCAGGATTAACTATTTGTTCATAAATATCGCAAGGAACATTAATTTTAAAAGATGTAATCCTCCTAGGTTGCGAATAAGAAAATTTATGTGTCGTGAAATCTACTTCAGAGTTCAATTTCGATTTAATATAAGAGTTTATTTGTTCAACAGTAGTATCGGATGCGAAACGAGATATAAAAATTGATTTATTCGGCGGAATAATTTTTAAACCAACGTTTGATATTTGACTTACAGTTGGAGCAGTATCAGAAACAATACCATCCTTTACTTTGATGGGAGTTTGTGATTGATTTACCGAATCACTAATAGGTTTCGGAGCAGTAGCACAGTTATTGGAAAAAGTTATTGATGTACTTGGTGTGATTGAGTCGGAATCATCAACATTGGAAGTAGGACCAGGACTCTGGGAAAATTTGTTTTTGTTTCTAGACGATTTACGGCGTTTAGGCGAAGATTGTGGTGGGGAATTAAGACAATTCAATTGTTTAAATTCCTCAAATAGGTTTCCATAGGCAGATACTTCATTAGATAATGCAGATAACTTATTTTGAATATTTAAAAACGTATTTTTAGTGCCTTGAAAAAAGCGATAATATTCAACACCAATTTTCTGACAGGCATTGCAGCACCAGTGTAAACCTTTAGTTTTACAGACAGCTTCAGCAACTAAACCGGACAATCCACTGCACTTGAAATGACACATTCCATGACAAAGCCAACAAACCAACATTCTCTCATCAACACATGATAGAGTGCAGTTTTTGTTGAGACATTTAAATTGATCACTCATGATAACACTTACGTTAGATGACTTGGTAGCACTGATCAAAAATTGACAGATGATATTCAGCTGATATGACTTTTGTTTACGAGTCAATGTTTGTTTACGATCAAAATTGTTTAAGTTGAGTGAAATTTTAATGATAATTAAGAATGTTTGTGTATATGTTCGCAAAAAATAAACTTCGAAGATTTTTTGATGAAAATTAAGTAAATAGAAATTATTTTCAGTCACCAGTATGGCTAGCAACAGTTCGTAATTTTATTACAAAATAAATAAATGCACATTAAATATTCAAACTTGTTGTTTTACCGGAATAAAAATAAAAACAATAGGACTGATCTTTAAGAACGTGCGTTCGTAACGAAATCGATGTTGTACCCATAAAAGGGAACTTTTTGGTACCTTTTCGATCCTCATAAGGTACTTTTTGAAATTTCTATAATATTGAACCTAGAAATATGAAATAAAGCATGTAGAGCCCGGATTAATTTAGAACGTATAAAATGGGACTTTTTGGCACTTTTTCAGTCATTAAAAGGCGTTGCTGTTTTACAATTGGTATTTTTTGATTTTTTGTAATAAAATTCGTACTGACTGTTTCTTAACACATCATGGTGAAGGGTATAAAAGATTCGGCACAGCCGAATATAGAACTCTTACTTGTGTATATTGTTTTTGTTTCTTGGTGTATTCATTTTCGTATGTTTGGATGTCTGTTGGCTTCATTGCGTTCATTTTGTTTTTTATACCCTACACCACTTTAGTGGGGAGCTAGCTCCCATACAAAGTCCAATTCAGAAGATTACTTGAATGTCCAAAATTATCTTATAAACACAAATATCGCGATGAAATTCAGCACAATAAAATATTATGTAAATATAAATATATTCACAAAATTTTATCTGGCTTGGTCCTTATTTGCCCCTAGCTCCCATATAAAGTCTCTTTCAGAAAATTACTTTTTTATCCATAAATTGCTTAAATGTATCGGAAAATACACAATGTAATGAAACCAACAGACATTTTGTTTTGCTATTGCTATAATAATGATATAGTCGGGAAAATGAAATAAATTTAAATTTTATGAAATTGATATTTATTAAATATACTATGGTGAAGGGTATATAAGATTCGGCGCAGTCGAATATAGCACTCTTACTTGTTTTTTTAAATTTTTCTTTAAAATTTTGATTTTTAATGAAACATTTGTGTTTTGTTAACATAACATTTCGTTCAGTATTGTGAAACATCCCTGCAAGCAACTCAACTAACTTTTAATGCATTATAAGTTAACTTTTTCACAGCTAGTTGTGGTTGACTCTTAGATTATTTTCAATGGAGCCAACTGACTATTTTAGCATTGCGGTGTCATTGGCAGTGAACTAAATTAAAGTCAGCTATATAATAGTTAGCTTAATGTTAGCAAATTTTTAACTAACTTAAAGTTAGCTAATTTTTTGTAGCTTAAAGTAAATTATTTAAATGTTAACTATAAGCTAGCTAATTTTCAACTAGCTAATAGTTAGTTATTTAAAAGTTAACTTAAATTTATCTAATTTCTAACTGATCTATAGTCATTCTAAAAGAAATATAGTTTTGTTAGCAATATGTTGAATTTTTATATTAAACTGTTATTAAATTGCAAATTTATAATATTTTATAAAATTTATAATATTGAAACAGTTTTATATTTTCTTTAATTTTTGTAAAACTATTTCATTTATTAAATTTGAGTAAAATGTATAAAAACATTACGTTTTAACTAAATGTGAAATATTCTTTATTAATGTGGCATTTGTTTTATTTCCATAGCATTTCTAATATCTTTTTCGTCATCTCCAGATCCAAGCGATCAAAAAGCATCTGTTAAAAATATATATGTATATTATTGGAAATAAAAATTCCTTTAAAATTTAGGTAACCATCGATTTACGCATTACTTTAAGTATTTAAGCGAATTTGACAAGATTTATCAATAACAATGTTGATATTGTTATATCGTTACGCCATTTGTCGTAACGATGTACTTACAAATTTGGATGACGAATGGTTTAAGCAAATGCTAAAGATTAGTAGAGATCAGTATAAAGAACTGCTTAATATAATAAAGGACTCAAAGAAAGTATAGTCGGGCGTGATCGACCATATGATACCCTACACCAGTTATGAATATTAAATGTGATATATTTTACATAATAAAGCATTTATCTGGAATATTACCTTGATTCCGATTTATTTAAGCAATTTATTGACGAAAAACTAATTTTCTGAAAGAGGCTTTATATGGGGGATAGGAGCAAATGTGAACCGATCCTGATAAAATAGACTGGATAGATTTATATTTATATAATAATTGTCTGTGATAAATTTCATTGCAATAACAGTGTTAATAAGTGAATTGCGGATATTCAAGTCATTTTCCGAAGGGGGGCTTTGTATGGGGGTTAGGGTTAAATGAAGTCCGATCATTTAGAAATTCGGCAAGGTCATTAAGGCTTGTATAAAACTTAGTTGTGCGAACTTTTATCGAGATACATTTATATTATACAGAATTATGAGCTCAAAAGCCCTTTTCGGGGAGTCCAGTTGTATGGAGGCTAGGTGAAATAATGGACCGATTTTAACCATAGGCCAAATTTCATAAATTTCAAATTTCATAAAATTATCTTGAAAATTGCGACCTGTACTTTGATAAAAATCAACTCAGAAAGTGATTGTGAGTCGATCGGTATACTTAATTAACACTAATATTTTAGTGCGTTACAAACATCAGCACAAATGCATAATACCCGTCCCACTATAGTGGTGTAGGGTATAAACATTAAAATTCAGTTTTATAAAATTCTATATTCTATTATAAGCTAGTCTATAATTTATTATATATTCTACTCAATACTCTAGTCTATCGTCTATTCTATAATCTAGTATATAGTCTAGTACAAAGTCTAGACTAGATTATAGAATATACTATACTATTGACTAGACTATATACTAGATTATTGAATAGACTATAGACTAGACTGTAAACTATATTATAGAATAGACTAGACTATAATATAGACTATATACTAGTCATAGAATGGACTATAGACTAGACTGTAGATTAGAGTATGGTCTAGACAGTCAAATCTATAGTCTACTAGTCTAATCTAAAGTGTAGTCTATAGTCTATTCTATAATCTACTATATAGTCTAGTACATAGTCTAGACTGTAGACTAGACAGTAGACTAGATTATAGACTAGACCATTTACTAGATTGCAGAATAGACTATAGACTAGACTTTATGCTAGATTATAGAATATAATATAGACTAGACTGTATACTAGATTAGTCTAATCTAAAGTCTACTCTATAGTGTAATATAAGGTCTAGTCTGTAGTCTATTCTATAATCTAGTACTTAGTCTATATTATAGTCTATTTTATAAATTGGTATACAGTCTAGTCTATTCTATAATCTAGCATATAGTCTAGTCTAAAGTCTATTCTGTAATCTAGTAAATGGTCTAGTCTATTATATAGTCTACTGTCTAGTCTACAGTCTAGACTATGTACTAGACTATATACTATACTACATACTAGATTATAGAGTAGACTATGGTCTAGACTACAGTCCAATCTACAGTCTAGTCTATTCTATAATCTTGTATATAGTCTAGATTATGGTCTAGTATATAGTCTATATACATATTATTGTCAATAGTATAATAATTTGTACTTGGTGGGCTTTATTAATTTTGTCATTTGATTACAATTGATTCCACTCTCTAATTGCTATTTTAATAACTAGTTGTTTTGGTGTTTGTACCTCATATCAATTTCATATTTTTTTTAATCGCTCATCTTTTTCGATTTCCATTATTTTCAATTTCTTTAGCTTTCAGTTGTATTTCTTTTTCCCATTAGAACTTAAACTTAAATAAAGAAGTTCGTTCTGCTTGAAATGCGGCAAGATAAGTTGAGGATGATTTGGGAGCATATTTCTTAATTTTTTCCGCAAATTCGTGTGATTTTTGAGAAATTTCTCCTGTTGAAGTCTTTGCGGTTTCTTCAGTAGTAATATCTACAACAGGAACAAATTCACTATCTTGTGAAGAGTTATCCTCAACAATGAATGAGATTTCATATCTGTCCTCTATTATTAACGATTCATCCATTGCACAGTGGGGCAGAATGGAAATTTTTTGGAAATAAATCTGGCATTTCTAAACGGCTGATCCGATCGGGATAAAATTTGGCGTGAGCGAAGCCAAGGAGTATTCGAGTTTAAGTTTTGAAGATGAACCCTGCAGATGCCCCAGGGACGGCGCTGTGGCGGCTTAAAGTAGGGTACCTACGACATGTAAAATTTTTTAACTCGTGCCATTTTTTTGTTTTTCACCCAAATACAAAGATTTTTATATTTTCTGAAAGCGCTCGACGAGATCTTGAAAAAAAAATTACTTATCTCTTATAATATCCGAGTTATAGGCATTTAAAAATTTAGTGATACAAAATTTACCATACCTTGGTCCGCCTTTTTTTGAATACCGGGCGTAATTTTGGACCAAATGAACTCAATTTTTTAGACAACAAAATTTCCAATAATATACAAAAAATTTCAGATCAATATCATTTACAGATACAAAAATATACGTTTTTTAATTTAAAAATTCAAAAAATTTTAGATTTTTGCCGTTTTTTTTTTTGCCAAAAATGTGTCTTAACTCTTTTATTAATAAAATAAAATTTTTATTAAGAACATATAACAATTTTATAGTTTTCTAAAAGGTATCTTTACGCAGAACGCTTTGGCGTAAAAAACTTGTCCTATTTTTTGAAAATGTTGCCACTGCGTCCTTCCGAATATGACCTATCTTTTATCAAAACTTCAACTTTGGGCGACATGTTCTAAAATCCCAAAGCTGGGATCAGAAAACTGAAAGCAGTTTTGGAAACCTCAATATGTTTTCTATTTACTCCAAAAGTATTTTCCCAGCCCTGAAAGAAATGTGGACCCTATGGGCAAAAAAGTAAAAAATCCCATTTTTGGGATTTTCATTCCTATTTTTGGGAATTGCGGGATGCCCTTTGACCTTTTCAATTTTTTTTTTTGCATATTCTTATTTGAAATGACAAATTTAACAAGCGTTGAAAATTTCATTGAGTTTTGTTCATAAATAAAGATTTTGTCATATATTACATATTTGTTTAATTTCTAAAACTATGATTTATATCAAAATTTTAATAGGATCGCAGATAGCTACAACAATTTAGTCCATATTTATCCCTTAATATAATTTTTTAGTTAGATATGGAAATTCTCGACCCTTTACAAAAAAATTTCAAGCCAATATCTCAATTACATTCAAAAATATGTTCATTTAAACCTGTGTCCTTTAATTTCATCTTTTTCATATTTTAGTATTAAGTATGACAGCACATATTTAAATCTTATATTTACCTATTTTCTATTTGTTTGCTTATCCTTATAATTGAAAGGTCCTATTATGCTTGAATTTTCAAAAATTTATAACCATTTTTTACCTAAATTTTTTCGACAGATCATTTCGTTCTGTTTCGTTTATGATCATGTAGGTAAAAATATACAGGTAATGATAATTTCGATTCATTCACTAATAAGAAATATCAATGACTGAATTACAGGTTATAGTAATATAGTCCTAAATGTTAATAGGTAGACAATTCGTAATTTTTTACTTTGGAATAGCTGTATCGGAAATGACAAGAATTGGTATATAAGTAAACTTCTCAGATTTTAAGTACCATATTTAATAAATCTACAATGAAGATTACATTAAAGTACGAAGAGTTGTGTTCCGTTTTATGGAGTATATCTTCAAAAGGGCCAGAAAGAATTGAAGACATTTCAAATTATATAAAAACTACATATAGTAGAAAAGTAGACAAAACAGGCATATCAAAAATTGAAAACTTTTTAAAACTTTTTGATGTAAAAAGTAAGTCTGTGGATGGAAATCAAAAGAAATTTCGATTAAAATTTTGTAGTTGGATGGAAACTACTACGGAAATCTCAACTTACAACACATCAACAGGAGCGCCTTGCAAGTCATACGAAGACTTATGTTCAAGGTAAAAAAAAAGAGGGTCACACAAAAACTTTTTTCAATCTCAAATGAGGAAATTGCTGATACATTTAACGAAATGCTGAAAAAGGAAAACCAACATATGGATGTCGTACATATTGCAACTATTCTTTCTAATGCATCACCAAAACGACTTAAGCGAATTGTGGAAAGTATACCAACTCCAACATCATAATCAAATTTTACTGAAGAGGAAGCAATAGCGCTTATGTTGGAACTGGGTCTCAGTCGAAATAAGTACCAAATATTAAGGAAAGCTCTGCATGAAAAAGGACACAATATATTACCATCATACAAGGCGATCCAGGAAAAAAAAACAAACTATCCTACTAAATCAACAAAAAATAATGAAGAATTGAAAGAACTGAGAGCTGCGGAAAAAAGCATAATCCAAGAAGAATTTAAAGTTCAGATGGGATTAAACATCGACAAACCACTTTCAAGTTGCGGTAGTACAAATGACGGTAATACGTCGAGAAGGTTTTTTCGTGATTTTGAAATTACTTCAAAAATAACTGGAATCGACAAGGAGTTGCTTCGAAGAGTTAAAACTATTTTAATGGCACTGAATAGTAAACATAAAATTAATGAAAATCGATTTGGGGAATACACATCTGAAATTTCTAAATTACTTGTATCTCTGTATCCATGGAGGGAACTAACACCAACAGTACACAAAGTATTATGTCATGGTCAAATAATAATTGAATCGAATATTCTTCCACTTGGAGAGTTAACAGAAGAAGCCCAGGAAGCGAGGAATCGAGATTTTAAGCATGTTCAACTATTCAGCTCAAGAAAATGCTCCAGGCAATCACAGAATGAAGATATTTTTAATAGTTTACTTCTATCTTCTGATCCTGTTCTTTCAACTATGCGAAAAAGATTTGTTATGAAACTCTATCATCTCAAAACAAGGAAGATTTAAAGGACTTATATTACCTTCTGGATATGTATACCGATATGACAGATTATTTTATAGAAAATAAGTAGTGTTAGGAATTAACTATATAAGTAGGTTGTAAGAATTAATTGTATTATGTTTAAGATAAACAGTTCAAATAAAAAAAGCTATTATACTAACTGATGATATTGTATTAAATTGTGTTTTATATTTCGGTGGGCGGGAAAGGTAATTTGTGTGGGGTGATTTAGGTGTTGTTGTGCGTGGCTCATAATAAAATTATAATTTTTTTATTTTATATACAATATTATAATAAAATAATTAACTAAATAATTTTTAAAAATTGTCCAAATATTTTATTCAACACCAAATGTATGTTCTGTCATACTTAATACTAAAATATGAAAAAGATGAAATTAAAGGACACAGGTTTAAATGAACATATTTTTGAATGTAATTGAGATATTGGCTTGAAATTTTTTGTAAAGGGTCGAGAATTTCCATATCTAACTAAAAAATTATATTAAGGGATAAATATGGACTAAATTGTTGTAGCTATCTGCGATCCTATTAAAATTTTGATATAAATCATAGTTTTAGAAATTAAACAAATATGTAATATATGACAAAATCTTTATTTATGAACAAAACTCAATGAAATTTTCAACGCTTGTTAAATTTGTCATTTCAAATAAGAATATGCAAAAAAAAAATTGAAAAGGTCAAAGGCATCCCGCAATTCCCAAAAATAGGAATGAAAATCCCAAAAATGGGATTTTTTACTTTTTTGCCCATAGGATCCACATTTCTTTCAGGGCTGGGAAAATACTTTTGGAGTAAATAGAAAACATATTGAGGTTTCCAAAACTGCTTTCAATTTTCTGATCCCAGCTTTGGGATTTTAGAACATGTCGCCCAAAGTTGAAGTTTTGATAAAAAAATAGGTCATATTCGGAAGGACGCAGTGGCAACATTTTCAAAAAATAGGACAAGTTTTTTACGCCAAAGCGTTCTGCGTAAAGATACCTTTTAGAAAACTATAAAATTGTTATATGTTCTTAATAAAAATTTTATTTTATTAATAAAAGAGTTAAGACACATTTTTGGCAAAAAAATGCCAAAAATCTAAAATTTTTTGAATTTTTAAATTAAAAAACGTATATTTTTGGATCTGTAAACAATATTGATCTTTTTGTATATTATTGGAAATTTTGTTGTCTAACTAACAAGAAAAAATTGAGTCCATTTGGTCCAAAATTACGCCCGGTATTCAAAAAAAGGCGGACCAAGGTATGGTAAATTTTGTATCACTAAATTTTTATATGCCTATAACTCGGATATTATAAGAGATAAGTAGTATGTTTTTTCAAGATCTCGTCGAGCGCTTTCACAAAATATAAAAATCTTTGTATTTGGGTGAAAAACAAAAAAATGGCACGAGTTTAAAAATTTTACATGTCGTAGGTACCCTACTTTGAGCCGCCACAGCGCCGTCCCTGGGGCATCTGCAGGGTTCATCTTCAAAACTTTTTTTTTTTTATATAGTTCATTTTATTTACAATCTATCCATTTAAGGATAATAAGCAAATTGGATATAATAAATAAAATAACATAAATTGTTGAACTCCAGCGAGTACAACAATATAATTTAAAATTAATTTTTTGTTAAAATGTATAATAATATTTACATAATTAATATTTACATTATTTTACAAAATTACATAAGAATTTATTTTCGAAAAGGTAAATCAAGGATATGATGTCTTTTGAGCCTTCTAACTTCATTTGTGTCATCAAGGAGAGAAATTGCTAATGGATTGCAATGATTGCTCAATCTTTGTAAATAGTTTTGGCTGAATCTGCTTATTTCATCTTTAATTAAAGGGACTTTGAGGTCATCGTGAATACATTTATTGGTTACGAACCATGGAGCATTTACAATTCTTCGTAGAGTTTTTGATTGGTACCTTTGCAAAATTTCAATGTTGGAATTGCTGGCAGTACCCCAGAGTTGTATACCATATGTCCAAATTGGTTTAAGTATTGTTTTGTAAATAAGAATTTTGTTTTCCACATTAAGTTGCGATTTAGGTCCTAACAGCCAGAAAAGCCGTTTTGTCTTTAAATTTAAAATTTGCCTTTTAGCTTTTATGTGATTTTTCCATGTTAGTCTCCTGTCAATATGAATACCTAAATATTTAACGCAGTCAGAATGAGGAATTTCTCAATTGTTAAGATATAAACTAGGACAGTTTCCTCGACGCAAAGTAAATGTTACATGATTGGATTTTTCCGTATTGACTTTTATATTCCACATATTAAACCATTTTTCGATTTCAAACAATTCAGTTTGAACTAAAGTTGTGGCTAAATTTACATCAGTACTGGAAGCTAATATCGCCGTGTCGTCCGCGTACATTGCAATAAGAACATTATTTGAAATGGGCATGTCAGATGTAAAAATTGTATAAAGATAAGGTCCTAAGACACTTCCTTGAGGTACTCCACGGAAATCTATGATTTCCGAGGTTTCATTATTTACTTTAACGTAAAAATGTCTGTCGCTTAAATAAGATTTTAAAATTAAGTAAAGAGGTGTTGGTAAAAACTTTTTTAGTTTATAAAGCAAACCATTATGCCATACTTTGTCGAATGCTTGCTGCACATCTAAAAATACACCGGAACAATATTTTTTTGTTTCCAAAGAATTTTGTATATAATCAATGACACGGTGGCATTGCTCTGGGGTTCCATGATTACTTCTGAAACCAAACTGATATTCAGGTATAATATTTGATTTTTCAAGGACTGGTAACAATCTTTTCAACAATATTCTTTCAAATATTTTGGAGAATGTAACGAGCAAACTAATTGGTCTGTATGATGTCACAATACTTTCAGGTTTGTTTGGTTTGGCTATCATCACAATTTCTGCGCACTTCCATTGGCTTGGGAAATGGTTTAGTCTTAGAATTGAATTAAAAATTAGTGTGAGGTAAATAATAGCTTTTTTCGGTAATGCTTTTGCCACTTTTCCGTCAATACTATCATGACCAGGTGATTTTTTGGAATTTAGATTTCCAATTTCATCTTGGACCTCTTGTGGAGAAATATGTCTTATTGGCCAATCCATTGGACATGGGCTATCTAAGAAGTTAAATATTTCATCCATGCTTATACTACTGTTTAGTGAATAAGGTTGAAAAGTAGAATATAGATGTAAAGCAAATGCTTCTGCTTTGGATTTATCCGTTTTACACCATGTACCATTATTATCTTTAATTGGTTCATTTCTCTTCGTTGGCCGCTTTAAATATTTAGTTGCTTTCCACAATGCCGAGTTGTTGTTAACTGAGGTATTAATGCTTCTGAGATAGTTACTAATTTGCTCATTTTTAATTTCATGAAGACGAATTTTTAGATCTTTAGTGGCTTTATTGAAATTTCTTTTATCATTTGCATTTCTGCTAATTTGCCAGATTTTTCTTAATCTTCTCTTATTTCTAATCATTTGACGAATTTCAGATGAAATAAATATTTGATTTTGAGTGCGACATTCCCCTGTATTAGGAGTTGAGAGAAATCCTGCTTCATGTAGTAAATTATTGAAGTCTTCAACAGTGTCATCTATATCTACAGATGATTTTATTGGAATATTGAGATTAAGATTTCTTTCGATCCATGCGTTGAAAGATTTAATATCTGTTTTTGGTGTAAGGACAGAATAGTTTTTTGAATGTGTATTAAGAAAAGTATTAAAATTGACTAATAGTGGAGTGTGATCGGAACTTAGATCGTTGCAATTTGATATTTGAAGAAAATTTCTCGAAATACCGGAATAAACAGCAAAATCGAGAACGTCAGGTATCTTCCTTGGATCTGTAGGCCAGTATGTTGGATATCCAGCAGATAAAACTGAGTAACTGTTGTTACAAATACATCTGTATAGCTCCCTGCCTTTAGGATTAATTAATCTTGATCCCCACCATTGGTGTTTTGCATTAAAATCACCACCAACTAGAAATTTTGATCCCAAAGTTTTAAAAAATTCATTAAAATCTTCACATTTGACAGTAAATCGTGGAGGAAAATAAATCGCACAAAAAGTTATTTTACTCAGATCACATTCAATTCTTATACAAGCTGCCTGAAGAAATGGTTGGCTTATAATATCAGAAATTTCATATTTAATAGATGATTTAATTATAATTGCAGCGCCAGCATGTGCTCGGTCATCAGGGTGGTTGGATTTTATTAAATCGTATCCTTGAATTTTAAAAAATGTTCGGCTTGTAAAGTGTGTCTCAGACACTAATAAAATATCAATAAAATGTGTTTTGATAAATAGTTCAATCTCTTGTGTATGGTTTGAAATCCCATTGGCATTCCATATTGCAATACGAAGGTTTAGTTGCATAGTTTAGCTATTAAAATTGTCATCATACTTAGTAGTTTATTTGTGAGTTCTATTTGATTTTGAATTAAACTTTCAAGTTTCTCAAAAGAAGTTTGATTTGAATTTTGTGGGTAGTTTCGTAAAACGTTAGAGTAGGAAATATTATTGTTATTATTAGATTCAGGATTAACGTTTGAATTATCATTATTTAAAAAGGGATATTCTTCCTGTACATATTCATTTCTCATATTTAAATACCTTCTGTTTGTATACGTGTTTCGCATTCTTTTTTTCAAAAGATTTCTGTAAACCTGGCACCCCTTATAATTTGCTGGATGGTTTTGCAAACAATTAACGCAGCGAGGAGGAGTATCTTCATCCTTAGTGCAATCAGCCGTAAGATGACCTAGTCCACATTTGACACAACTAACTTGTTTCCTACAATAAGTTTTGGTGTGCCCAAACTCTTGACAACGATGACATTGAACAAGTTCTTTGGATTTTTTAGGAGGAACTATATTAACAATAGCATTATTTATGTGTCTTATATCATAAATATATTTATTGTTAGGATTTGGTTCTAAATCAACGAAAAACATTGAAAGAGGAGTTTTAGTAATTTTACTTTGAACATTGGAAATATTTCTAACTTTATGGTCAAAATGTTCTATAGCGTTCTTAATTTCTTCAATAGGTGTAGTGTGATGTAGGTTTTTGATTACGACTCTATAAGCTCTCTCTTGTTTTAGTTGATATGTATGAAATTTTAAGTTTTTATCATTTAAATATTTTACTAGTACTCTATATGGCTGAATATTTTTAACCATGACTCTTATTTGACCATCTTTTAATGTTTTATAATTAAATTCAGTGTTACAAATTAATTCTGAAAAGTCTTTTATCATACCATGAATATCTGCAACAAATGGTATTATTATTGGTGGTGGTTTAGGTGAACTTTGTTCAGTATTTTGTTCATCTATAGTAGCATCATCATCATCATTATCATCTTGATCATCATTATTTACATCATCATCATCATTATCAGAAAGCATTGCAAAACGGTTGCTTGCTTGAGTACTATTTGATGTAGGAGTTGTTGATGTAGAAATTGTTGTTGTTTTAATGTTTGTTTTTACTTGTTTTGAAGTAAATGCTTCTTTGTTATTATTATTTTCTGTAATAGCATTGATGTTTACTAAATTTGATGTACATGTTTTGTTGTTGACATTCTTTACATTTTTATACCCACCATCAAAAAAGATGGGGGGTATATTGTTTTTGTCATTCCGTTTGTAACACATTGAAATATTCGTCTAAGACCCATAAAAGTATATATATTCTGGATCCTTATTAGATTCTAAGACGATCTAGCCATGTCCGTCCGTCTGTCCGTCTGTCCGTCCGTCCGTCCGTCTGTCTGTTGAAATCACGATAGGGACCACACGAGAGAAGCTAGGCAGTTGAAATTTTGCATAAATATTCTCTATTGTTAAGGTTTGTTTGGTATTGAAAATGGGCAATATCGGTCCACTTTTTCGGATAGCCCCCATACAAGTGGACCTCCAAAAAACAGCTTTAACGGGCATAACTGCTTTAGAAGTACAAGTATAGCGATGAAATTCGACATAAATAAGTTTCATATGAGCCAAAATCTTTCTACCAAACTTCTTGAGGATCGGTCCATAAATGACCCTACCCCCCATATAAGGTCCCCTTCAGAAAATTACTTTAACACTCATTGCTGGTCCCAAAATGCAAGTATAGCGATGAAATTCGGTATAAGTATGTTTCTTACGAACTAAAATCTCTCTACCAAATTTTTTGAGGATCGGTTTATAATTGACCCTACCCCCCATATAAGGCCCCCTTTAGAAAATTACTTTAACACTCATTACTGGTCCAAAAATGCGAGTATAGCGATGAAATGCTACATACGTAAGTTTCTTACGAACCAAAATCGCTCTACGAATTTTTTTTAAGATCGGCCCATAAATGACCCTATCCCCCATATAAGGTCCCCTTCTGAAAATGACTTTAACGCTCATTACTGGCTAAAAAATACGAGTATAGCAATACAATTTTGCACAATAAAGTTCCTCTCGAGCCAAAATCTTTTTAATAACTTTTATGTTGATAGGTCGATAATTGGCCCTACTCCCCCTTTTGGGTCCACTTCAGGAAATAGCTTAAACGCTTACTACTGTCTTAAAAATACGAGTAAAACGATGAAATGCTACACACGTAAGTTTCTTACGAGCCAAAACCTCTGTACCAATTTTTTTGGATCGGCTCATAAATGACCCTTCCCCCATAAAAGATCCCCCTCTGCAAATAACTACAATGCTCATTACTGGCTTAAAAATATGAATGTGACGAAAATTGATGCACATAAGTTTAATCTCTCCACCAAATTTAGGGAGGATCGGTATATAATTTACCCTACCGCCCATATAAGGTCCCCTTCAAAAAATTACTTAAACGATCATTACTGGCTTAAAATATGAGTTATGAAATGCGGTTATGAAATTCGCTCCGAATTTCATGCGGAATGTGTCGGTAATACACAAAAGGTTCCCTTCAGGAAAGAGTTTTGGCTAATAAACTACAAGTGTTCCTTATTTAAAATACGAGTATAGCCCTGAATGTACAAAATTTTATGAGTATCGGTTCATAATTGACGCTCACGGTTTAAGAATTGAAATAAAATATTTTTTTTTTAATTTATATTTTGCTAGTTCAAAAGAGCTCGGGCCATAATTGACTTAAGTCATATTCCAAATATCTGATGTTTATAGGGGAGCATTCCTTTTACGGCATACGGTTTGATGGTGGGTATATGAGATTCGGCACAGCCGAATATAACACTCTTACTTGTTTGAACTACAATTGTTATTGATTTTTGAATAACCCAAGCTTGAGTTGTTATTAGTATTTTGCCTTTTATTTTTAAATATTTTTGGTGATTCAGTCTGCCGTCTTTTATTAACTTTAGGTGGAGGAACGATTTGCCAGCATTTATTGATAGAATCACTGCTATCACTGCTTTCATCCATAATGAAAGCAGTGAAATTGTTTGTGTTTACACATTTTTTACTTGTTTTATGTTGTTATTATAATCAAAGAAGATTTTTGTTTTTGAAATATTTTTAACGATTTTTGTTTTTAACTTTAACTTAACACTTTTGAATTCCGAATTTTCTACGTGCGTAGCTGATCACAGTCAAAAGAAGACGATCTTCAAAACTTAAACTCGAATACTCCTTGGCTACGCTCACGCCAAATTTTATCCCGATCGGATCAGCCGTTTAGAAATGCCAGATTTATTTCCAAAAAATTTCCATTCTGCCCCACTGTGCATTGTAGTTGGCTCTCCCGAATCAAAAATTTGGAACGCCAATTAATTTTGTGTTTACTCACCAAAAATTTTACTTAATTGCTTGTAATGGGGACACATTTGTAAAATTTTTGCTTAAAAATATGAAATATTAAAAACTTTCACTATTTGTTATTTAAAAATGTCTTTATTGCTCACCTTCTACACTTGAGGTTCCCGTATCACACTCCAAGAGTCCTGCCCCCGTAGAATTGCGCCAATCATTCGCCTTTTATAAGAGGTCTTGAGATACCTTACTTTCCATCTTATAAGATACCAAGTGGCATTGATGCCGGTTTTTAATATAAATTTTTTATAAAAAATTTGTGCTGTGGGTATTTAAAAAAAAAAAGCAAAATATCTTGTACAAACGAAGTTATTTGTTTAAAAAACTTACCTGTATATTTGTGACCATCTCCAAATAATCCAAAACTATTTTTATACCCTACACCACTTTAGTGGTGAGGGTATATTGGGTTTGTGCTGATGTTTATAACGCACAATAATATTGGTCCTATACCCACCTTAAAGTATACCAATCGGCTTAGAATCATTTTCTGAGTCGATTTCCGTCTGTCCGTCCATGTAAACCTTGTAATCAAACTACAGGTCGCAATTTTGAAGATAATTCAATGAAATTTGGTACATGATCTTCTATTGTCCCAGCGACGAAGCCTATTGAAAATGGTTAAGATCGGTCCATTATTTCACCTAGCCCCCATACAACTGAACCCCTGAATAGGGCTTGTAAACCTTGTAATCAAATTACAGGTCGCAATTTTGATGATAATTCAATGAAATTTGGCACATGATCTTCTATAGTACCGGAGATAAAGCCTATTAAAAATGGGTAATAACGGTTCATTTTTTCTCCTAGCCCTCATACAACTGAACCCCTGAATAGGGCTTGTAAACCTTGTAATCCAACTACAGGTCGCAATTTGAAAAAAATTCAATGAAATTTGGCACATGATCTTCTATGGCAACGGAGACAAAGCCTATTGAAAATTGGTTAACATCGGTCCATTATTTCACCTATCCCCCATACAACTGAACCCCTGAATAGGGCTTGTAAACCTTGTAATCAAACTACAGGTCGCAATTTTGAAGATAATTCAATGAAATTTGGCACATGATCTTCTATGGTACCGGAGACAAAGCCTATTGAAAATGGTTCACATCGGTCCATAATTTCACCTGGCCCCCAACCCGACGACTAGGGCTTTTAAATTCATAACTATGTTTAATACACTCGTATCTCAACAAAAAGCTGCAAAACCAAGTGCTATACTAGCCTTGATGACTCTCATGAATTCTATAATTATAGGGTCTCATTTGACCATAGCACCTATACAAAGCCCCCTTCAAAATTTGACTTAAATGTCCACAATTTTATAAATGGCTTAAGTATATCTGAGGCAAGGTACAATTCAACTTATGAAACTTATTATGAAAACTAAATAACATTTCACTTTTGTAACAGGTGTAGGGTATTATATGGTCGGCCCGACTATAATTTCATACTTGTTATTTCTTCAGGCGTCCACTTTTTATTTGGTTTTTCTCTTTTTATACCCTCCACCACCATCAGTGGTAACAGAGGGTATATATAAGTTTGTCATTCCGTGTGTAACACCAAGAAATATTCATCTGAGACCCAACAAAGTATATATATTCTGGGTCCTTATGAAATTCTGAGTCGATTTAGCTATGACCGTCCGTCTGTCTGTCTGTGTAAAACACGCTCACGTTAAAACGAAGGAATGGAAATTAAGCAATAATATTCATTATTATCCGGTACAGTTTGGTATTGAAAATGAGCAAAATCGGTTCACATAGGGAAAAGTTATGAATCAAAATTTAAAACAACTCCGAAAAAAATAAGCATTTTTTATACATTCTGATGTAATTTTTTCGAAAACTATGCAAGATAATTTCATGAAAGTCATCATACATTCGTTTCTACACAGTATCTCAATTCCTGATGAAAATTGCCAGAATCGGTCCATAATTTCATATACCTCCCATACAAAAGTACATATTCCCGGAAAATTAGTTTTTTAACTTCCGTCAGAATGCTGTTATCTTCACAAAATTTTACAACTTAAAATCTTATGTCAATAGAATACATTGGGAGAAAAAATTTTCTGGATGGGTCCATAATTGGTCATAGCTCCCATACAAGGTCCCATCCCGAAAATCACTTAAACGCACATAACTCATTACTAAATTAAGATATCCATATAAAATTTGGTAAGAGTATTGCTCACATATACAGAAATATTACTATGAAATTTTTTCCGATCAGTCCATAATTGGTCATAGCTCCCATACAAGGTCCCCTCCCGAAAATCACTTAAACGTACATAACTCATTACTAAATTAAGATATGCATATAAAGTTTGGTACAAGTATTGTTCACATATACAGAAATATTACTATGAAAGTTTTTTCCGATCGGTCCATAATTGGTCATAGCTCTCATACAAGGTCCCCTCCCGAAAATCAATTAAACGCACATAACTCACTACAAAATATTGATATCCATACATTTAGCACAAATATTCCTCTTATATACATAAATTACACTATAAAATTGTTTTACGATCGGTCCATATTTGGTCATAGCTCTCATACTAGGTCCCCTCCAGAAAATCACTTAAATGCACAATATTCATTGCCAAATAATGATATAGATACAGAATTTTGAAATTTTGTCTTTATATACATAATTGGTCATAGCGCCTTTACGAAAATCTCTTAAACGCACATTACTCATTACCAAATAAAGCTATTTATACAAAATTTGGCACAAATATTAGTATTATATTAATATTAGGTCCATAACATGGGTGCGGTCGGTCCCATGCAAATGTCCCCTCCAGAAAATCACTTGAACACACATTACTTATTACTAAATTACAATATAGATACAAAATTTGACTGAAATATAGCTTTTATGTACAGAAATTTTGCTTAAAGAATTTTTTACGATCGGTTTATAATTGGTCATATCTCCCATATTAAGTCCTTCCACTAAAAGCAATTTAACCGTATTTAACTAATTGCATTATCAATTTGTGTAGAACAAAATTATATATATTTATTTTGAAAATCCTTAAATCTTTCACACACATGCACATTATTAAATATCGTTAAAGCATATTTTAGGTCGCTATAAAAATATAAAAGAAAATGAGGTTTGTAATGTTCAATAAATCTTGTAATTGTAACAGATTTAAGCTGTTTAAATCTTGGGGTTTTTCTATTTAAGACATGAGAAAACTTATTTCTACAAATATTTGATCATTTAAAAAAGTATTACTATAAAAATAGCTGGTGGAGGGTATTTAAGATTCGGCTCAGCCGAATATAGCACTCTAACTTGTTTAAATATGATTTACTTATGTACAGTAAAGTGTCCCCAGAAACAGCTTTTTATAGAATCCCGACCTCAGTACAATTTGTGAAAAATAAAATATCTCCAATTTTTTTTAAATGGGTCTCAAAAATTCCGCAATTTTGAGCTGATTACGGTTTTTTTGTGATTTTTGTAGAAACATTTTGGTCCACAAATTAACTTTTAGTGGGTTGTAGAGGAATATTACTTTCGCTTTTTATCGAAGCAGGTATCAAAAGTGTCGTAATATTTAGCTTATACAGAAAAATATTTAAAAATTAGTTTGGCAATTGGTTTGGTCTATTTCCGAACTTTTTAGATTATCTTTAAATTGATATCAAAGGACTATATTCAATAGTCTCTATCTAAATTAATAAAAATTTTCAGGAAAGCATTTTTATTTCGCTAGTTCGTGAAGATTTTTTATTTCTACGACCATATCTAAACCCTTATATAAAAAGAATGGAAAATATTGCATTATTTTCAAAATTATTCACAAATGTATATCAGATAGAGCAGTGCCTGTGTTCTGTAACTTGATCGAAAAGTTTTCGCATCGAGTAGACATGAAACAAAAAATTCCATCGTTTCTCGAAAATAGAACAAAAAATGTTTCTGTAAGTTGATGCGAAAAACTACAAATGTGCTTACTTCTTTATTGGAAAGTACCTGTCAAAAAAAAAAAATAAAAAATCAAAAATAGTAAAAAAATTTAAATTTAATAAAAATTTGTTCAGATATAAAGATAAAATGTTTTGTGGACTTTTATTGGCAGCAGAGGATATAGATGGGAGAAATATGTTAAGAATTCACAGAAGACACTTGAGAGATGAAAGTGATCCTTTTTCTATTCCGGAAAAACGATTTATGGAATTATATAGACTAAGCAGAGAAGTCGCTCATATGTTGTTGGATGAAATAAGTCTCTACATGAATAAGGGCATTAGAAAAACTTTTATTCCTCAGCCAGTTCACATGTGCATTGCCTTAAATTTTTTTGCAACAGGTTCTTTCCAGAGAGATATTGGTCAAGATTTTGTAGTCCCTGTCAGCCGGTCAGTTGTAAGCCGATGTGTACACGAAGTTTCAAATATTCTACAAAGAAAGTTTTTAGAAAAATGGGTGAAATTTCCTTCCATTGAAGAATACAATTCCATCAAACAGAGGTAGTAAACTAAGTTTTGAAATGTTTTTAAATGTTAAAAAACATACATTATATGTACACTAATTATAAGGTTCTATGAAGAAATAGATTGCACACACGTTCGGCTTAAAAGGCCGAGAGCTGAAGTAGAAGTGTGCTATTTAAATCGAAAAGGATTTCATTTCAAAAATGTGCAATTGGTAAATATTCTTTCATGTGCAAATAATTATATAAATCAATAATTATTGAATAATTTATATTTAATTTACAATATTTTATAGATTTGTGATTATGATTTAAAAATTTTAGGATGTTACGCAAGGTTTGGTGACGCATATATATAGGAAGCGTCTCGAATTAATGCATTACTGGAGCAAAGACATGAATTGACTCATGACGATTGCTGGCTACTTGGTAAGTATTATTAAAATTAAGATTTATTATAATTAAATGTTTATTTCATAAAATACTACCTATACACAATGTGCTTTGCTACCCTAAAATATATCAGATATTTTAATTAAAATTTTCCTTATATAGAAGGTGACACGCGATGACACAAGGTGTTCCAGTTTCTGAGTTATGCTATACTTAATACTTATTTTGTATATGGCTACTCGCCTACTTGAATTTTTTAAATAAAAACTGCCAAAATTTCAGGAAAATCGGTTCAGCCGTTTAGCAGTCATAAAGTCCATATAAACATTCAATGACACCATATCGTTCAAGCGTTAACGAAGACGAAATAAGATATAATAAAATTCATGCTAAAGCCAGAAACTGCGTAGAACGACTTAATGGCGTATTGAAGTCTGTTTTCAATACGCCATTAATTTTACAGGCCGCTGGTAAAATTGTTAATGCGTGTTGTGTTTTACACAACTTTAGATTAGCACATGGCCTACACTGTGATGCTCTATTTGTCAATGAAGAAGGAGCTTTTAATGATGCTTCATTTGGTAATGATGAACTAAACGATGAACCACTACGTGTAGCATCTAGAGTACGAGACATATTAAAAGAAAGGTTTTCACGCAATCGTCAACTCTAACATATTTCAAAAAAATAAATATTTTCATCTAAATATATAGTAATAATATTGTGATTATTTCTTCAATCTCACATTAACTGGTAAATTTAAAATTTTTCTTGAATTTTTAAAATTTTTACTTCCTTTACAAATATAGATACTGTAAAACCAACAGATCAAGTTAAATAATAATAATAAAATATTATAAAAAATAAAAGGTTTTATTTCATTTATAAAACAAAGTTGAAAAACATAAATTATTTAATTTTAAGGGTTGTTAAAAATTGAATTTTGTGTATGTTAAGTTAATTAAGTTTATCTTCAATTTTACTTATTTTTTCTAAAATTAATTTATTTTGATAAGATAAATCTTCAATTTTAGATAGTAATGCTGAGTGCATTTTTGAAGCTTCTTCAATCGCTTCTTTGTATTTTGAAGTGTTTCCCCCTCTAATACTTCAATTGAAAAAGAAGATTCCTAAAATTATGCATTTAAAAAAAAAATAGTTAACAAATATTTGTAAAAGGAAAGTAATATTATTACATTAAGAGGTGCTCCACTTTCTGGAGTATAACCGTCACCATATACTGCATCCGTTGTAATAATTTTTAATATTTCCTCTTCCAAAGGATTAAGATTACGGGGAATTTCCTGCCAACTCCCTCCACCTGTTTTGTTCATAATACTTCTTCTATTGTTAATATGTTTTTTAACAGCAGCTTAAAGGTCAATCCAATACTAAATAGTAATTTTTTTTTAACAATTTAACAGAATTTGTGAAAAATTTTACCTTTTTCCATTGTTCGACAAATTTGTCACTTCCTCCTAAGGAATTTAAGCTAATAGCAAGCGATTCACATTTTTCTTTAAAATGTACATTAGAATTTAATCCATTAAATTGTCCTCTTGCAAATTCTAAATTAGCTGACATATATTCACCAATCTTTCTTTTTGCAGTTTAGAAATTCATTGGTTATTCTGTAAATACATATTAAACTAATCTTATCAACTTAATCAACACTTACATTACATTTTATGTTTACCTTACTCATTTTGTTAAGAAAAACTCTTTAATTGCAAAAATTATATTTGTATATTAAAAGACTTTCAAATGTTTGTAACAGTTTTTAATTGTGAGTGTTTGTGAAATTTAAAAATATACTTTTTTCGATCGGCTACTTTATAGAAACGCTTTTTTGTATATTAGTCCAGTTGGGAGGTGAAATGACGTTATATTTTACCAAAATAATACTACAGAGACAGTTTAATGCGAAAAGTAAATTTTTGTTTCTATTCATTGCGTTTTTGTTTCAGTTTATATGTTCCTTTTTCTATTCGAAAGTTACAGAACACAGGCACAGAAATACTCTAACAAAAATTTTAATTATTTTTCCCGCGATAAGCTCAAAATTACTTAATTTTTGAGACCCATATTCAAAAGATTGCAGAATTTTTTTTAACATATTGTACTGAGATCAAGATTTTCAATCGCAGCTAGGGAACTGAGGACAGTTTCAAAAAAATGTTTTTTCTCGTATTAAGTATATTAAACTCGTCGTTTAAGAGGTATTTTTATAAAAAAAGGTCCACGAGACACTAGTGTACAGTGACTTATAGTAGTTTTTTTTCCATGCATTCACTCAACATACATATGTATATTTGAAAAAGCAATGTTTTTTGATTGATCTGTATTATTTTCTAATTTACTTAAAATTCTATTTTTTTTTAATTTTTTACTATTTCTACTCATTTTAAATAATAATTAAATAAATTTTTATAAACCACAATAGCACTTAAAAGCACGCAATGGACTGATTTTAATTTCATAATGTAAAGCAAAATTGAAAATAGTAAAAAAAGAGAAGAGAATATCAAAAACAGGAAAAATAACGGTTTAAATGTCAATAACATCCGGATTAACTTATAGTTAATCTAAAAATAGTTCCCAAAGATTGTAAAAACAATTTTATCAACAAAAAGCAAAAACGTTTAAAATTTTGGGGACATACTGCATTATATTGCAGTTAGTTTATAATTAGTTGAAAAAAGAAAACAACAAAAGTGTGATCTGGTAAAAGAGAAAACAGAGAGAAGGCAAATGTGATAAACAACAAACTCACAACAATAAATAAACATTTGGTATTTGTAGTTACCCAGTAAAAAATTTTTAGACTTTAGGAAGCTAAAAAGGGACCTATCTGCATCTGTATTCGCCTTACTGAAAAGGAAATAAGGGAATACCAATGATAGGAGTAATTTTATAATGTAAGCTGAAAAAAATTAAAAGCTTACTACTATCCCTTACAGAGAACCAGGTTGTAAGTGAAGTATTTAAATAATATTTAAGCTTACTCTTGCCCCTTTCAAGGAAGCAGGTTGTATTGCAAAGACTATTGAAATCGGCAGTTTTACCGAGTCTTTTCTGAAAAAAAAAAAACACATTTTAATTTACATAAAAAAATGTTTAGTCATCGAGTTGCATTTGTGCAGATAAGACGTGAATAAAAGTGTAAAAAAATTCTTAGAAAATATAAAAAGGATTTTATTGTAAATATAAAAATTTATTTAATCTCTTGAAGGCAACAGTCCCGAAGAAATTCCAAATATCGAAATTGTTTCTAATTTAGAGAATTCAGAAGTAGATGTAATAGCTGATGATAAAAACGGGACATTAAGAAAAAATATAAGGGAATGGTATATAAAATATCGCCCATCTGTGGCAAGTACATCAGCCATTTTACATATTTTATATAGTGTACTGAAGAAAGCAATACTGTAATAGCTTCATATCAGCTATGAATTCATGTCTTCTGGAAAAGCATTAGGGAAGAGCTTTTTGTAAACAATGAAAGAAGTAATGCCATAGAAACATGAAATAAGTGCTTATTTATAGCTGTTACTCACAGCTGAATGTAATGAGTGAAAACACGCTTCATTTTTTAAAAAGTAATGCTTCCAAGTGGGAATTCGCTATATAAAAATCATGCCTTATCAAAGCAGGTTTGTAAGGGAGAAAATAGCTTCGTTCCCTTACAAACTTGCTTGCATGTAAGCTCCAAGTTTTACTGGGTAGATTATAGTTAGTCTAAAAGAGTTATTTAAAAGTGTGTTATTTTCGTAATCTATCACCAAATTTTGCGGTAGTTCTGCATTATATTTTAGTTAGCTTATAGTCAGTCAGCAATAGCTGACTAATAATGGATTATCTTCGTAGTCGACTACAAAATTGCTTGCAGGGATATGAAAGTTTTATACAACACTGAAGCAACAACTCGATTCGTTTCGTATTGAGTAACATCATGAGAAGATTATGCACTATCGAAATTAACTTCGATTCGAATTTTATTTCGATCACGACTGCGAGAATTTCCCCCAGGTCTTTCTGGGACTTATCGTATGATACTAATATTCTTAAAATTGAGCTTAGCCATTCCCAAGGTATTGAACATAATTAGAAGAGAGAAAAAAACAAGTAAGAGTGCTATATTCGGCTGTGGCGAATCTTATATACCCTTCAGCATAGTGTATTTAATAAATATCAATTGCATAAAATTTAAATGTATTTCATTTTCCCGACTATATCATTATTATAGCAATAGCAAAACAAAATGAACAACAACGCTAAACGAAATAACCACACAAAAAACAAAATACACAAGGCAGTAAAACCAACAGCATCCAAACATACGAAACGAAATATACAAAAAAACAAAATACACAATGCAATGAAACCAACAGACATCCAAAAATTCGAAACTGAATACACCAATAAACAAAAAAATATACACAAGGCAATGAAACACACAGCCATCCGAACATACGAAACGAAATACTCCAAAAAAAAAAGACACAACGCAATGAAACCAACAGACATCCAAACATACGAAACTGAATACACCAAGAAACAAAAACAATACACACAAGTAAGAGTTCTATATTCGGCTGTTACGAATCTTATATACCCTCCACCATGATGTGTTAAAAAACAGTCAGTACGAATTTTATTACAAAAAATCAAAAAATACCAATTGTAAAACAGCAAGGCCTTTTAAAGACTGAAAAAGTGCCAAAAAGTCCCATGGCTCCCAGGCTCTACATGTTTAATTTCATATTTCTAGGTTCAATGTTATACAAATTTCAAAAAGTACCTTTTGTAGAACGAAAAAGTACCAAAAAGTCCAATTTTTTATGTGTTCTCGCCTAATCCGAGTTCTACATACTTAATTTCATGTTTCTAGGTTCAATATTAGAGAAATTTCAAAAAGTACCAAAAAGTCCCCTTTTGTAGGTTTTTTTCCTAAACAAGGCCCTACATGCAAAATTTCATAGTTCTAGGTTCAATATTATAGAAAATTCAAAAAGTACCTTTTATAGAACGAAAACGTACCAAAAAGTCCCCTTTTATGTGTTCTGGCCTAATCCGGGCTCTGCATACTTAATTTCATGTTTCTAGGTTCACTATTATAGAAAATTCAAAAAGTACCTTTTGTAGAACGAAAAAGTACCAAATAGTCCCCTTTTATAGGTTCTTACCTAGTCAAGGCCGTACATGCTAAATTTCATATTTCTAAGTTCAATATTATAGAAAATTCAAAAAGTACCATTTGTAGAACGAAAAAGTACCAAAAAGACCCCTTTTGTAGGCTCTTACCTAGTCTGAAAACTGATTTCAACATACACACAGGGCATGTTTCCTTGATGTATTGCAATCCGGGGGTAAATAGGTGTTACCAATACCTGTAGTCTTCCGGGACTATAAATTGGTGTTGACAATTTACTGCCTGGCCTAGTCCTTGCATAAATTAGAAAGAGGTCTAACCAGAGCAGCACATAATCTGGTACTACGGGTGGCCAGTTGCCCACAGGACTTGTCCTGGCTGGTCAGTTGGTTGAGGTTCCTTCGGGATCCACTTAGTGGCTGTGGTTGAAACCTAAATCGCAGGTAGGGTGCTTGGTTAAAGACTGATACACGGTGAAATATAAATTTTAAAGATACATTTCTGTTATCGTTCCTAGATGCAAGGAGCGGTATAAATTACAGAGCATGACTGTGGA
Organism: Lucilia sericata; assembly: GCF_015586225.1. Taxonomy (NCBI): domain Eukaryota; kingdom Metazoa; phylum Arthropoda; class Insecta; order Diptera; family Calliphoridae; genus Lucilia; species Lucilia sericata. The sequence goes on from NW_023994168.1 coordinate 204,769, forward strand.
TTAATAACATGTTGGAATTGAGCTGATAATGCAAAGATTGGGTACACGAAGATGAACGATGTTTCTGATGTCTACTTTGATTCTATAAAGAGAATGGAGTGATTGATGGACTTGACGGATGTGTGATAATGGTGTAACGATGTAAGATGAAAGACTACGGTCTAGCAAACCAATGGGTTGCAAGGTCGTCACTGCCCTTTCTTTAATTTATTGGCGATTTTCCAACATGGTTGAGTGCATGCTCCACTTATCACAGTGGGTCTTTGTAGCCACTGGAATCAAGTCTTGTCAATTAATATGATCTGTGTTTTTCGGACTACCAATTCGTCCCCTAGGTGCTGTTGCCGAATCAACAGAGCCATAGTAGTGTGGTTGGGCGACATTATGTCGGGGTGGATTGAGCTTGCTCATGACACCTGTCTTTCCCCAACGTGACTACTTTGGCAAGAGATTAGATAGCTCGAGTACTTGAGCAAAGTGGACCGGCATATCCATGTACAAAAATTGCGACCTGCGTGTAAGATACACAAAGGGGCAGTGGTGAGTTGTTTACTTGGTACTCACCCAGTGGTTGAAAAAGTACCACCGTGAGATAGGGCTCCACGCCAGGTACTCACGTAAAGCACTTCGACTTCATACACACAGACAGACGGACTCCGCTATCTATAAGGACCCAGATATATACTTTATAGGGTCGGAAAATTATTTTATAGAAATTAAAAACGGAATGACAAACTTATATATATCCTTCTCACGAAGGTGAAGGGTATAAAAATAGTATTGTAGTATGTACATATTAGTGTTAAAAGCAATATCCCATTTAGGATCGTTAACGTGTTACTATCGCTAGTCACTGTAAATAATCCTATATATATATATAAAACAGACTGTTTGTTTGTTTGTTTGTGTGTTTGTTTGTTACGCTTTCACGGCAAAACTTCTGAACCGATTTACATAAAATTTGGACCGCTAATAGGTCTAGCCCCAAAAGAAACAATAGGCTATATAAGATCTTGATCGGATGCCACGCCCCTTTTTGTAAAACCATTATTACACCAATTTTCCAATCACAATATGCAAAAACTACTAAACCGATTTACCTGAAATTTTGCATACCGATAGTTATAAGCTTGGAAAGAACTATAGCCTATATATAAGATAGTGATCCGATGCCACGCCCCTTTCTACGCCCACTTTTTATAAAATTATCCTTACCTATATATTATCCTATAATTCTATGAAAGAGAAAGTCTGTTTGTTACGCTTTCACGGACAAACTACTGAACCGATTTAATGAAATTTAGAACACTAATAGTTCTATTCTAAAGTGGAACAATATGCTATATAAAATCATGATTTGACGTAACGATTCTTCTTATTCTCACTTTTTTCCATATAATTGTCATACAAAATTTCCATTCGAGACTTACAGAAAACTATTGAACCGATTTACATGAAATTTGGTGTACCAATAGGTCTGACCTCAGGATCTGGATTGGACGCCATGCCCCTTTTTACACCAACTTTTTGTAAAACAATTATTAAACCAACTTTACGTTCAGGCATACAAAAAACTACTGATCCGATTTTCATAAAAACTATTATAATGAATGTTGTGGAATGAACAGTACGAAACATTACATCTTCAAAACGTATAATATGTATTTAATAATAAATATATATGAGACCCTTTTTACTCTTTCACTACATAACTACTAAACCGATTTACATAAAATTCGGCATATTAATAGGTGTAACCTCAGACGTTAAAAAAGACTCTATATTATATTGATTGGATGCTACGCATATTTTTATGTTCACTTTTAGAATACCAGCTATAACACCAAATTTCTAGGCTAAATATAAAAAATATGAACCGATTTTCAAGAAATTTGGCAACATACAGTGTATTTTTGGAATCAACTTTTTGATCTGGATTTTATGCTTCATGAAATTTAGCATGACAATAGTTCTATCGTGGAAGGTTAGGTTAGTTTGAGGAAGAGAATATTTAATACATCAAATCCAAAAAAAAATACACCTATACCACTAAATTCAGGAATGTTCTTATATTATATGAGAATTATTATTTAGTTAAATTTTTCATCAAAAATGTATTTTTATTTGAAAACTCTATAATGTTTAACTAACTTAACGATTACGTAAAATAAAAATCTGTAATCAATTTAATTTATTATCAAAAATCGATTTTCATCTAAAGCGTAAAATCGGTTGTAGATCCGTATATAATACTCCCATCACTTATATTTTCCACCGGAAAACTATTCTTATTTCAAAACTTGTAGTCGGCTGTATATCAGAAAATAACTATTTTAAAACAGAATCGGATGTAGTTTCCTACGATCCTAAAATAGGGTAAATGATATATTCATATTACATTTTCACAAAAATTCGAATTTAAATCGGCTGTGGTTCCTTATATAACACTTAAATCTATCTAGAAAATCATTCTTATCTCCCCTTAAAATTTCTATCTATATAACTCTTTAAAAATTTACTTTAAATAATACAAATCAAGTTTTATATCAAAAATATAAAATATAAATTTATTGTTAAATCGAGATAACAATAAAAATCTGTGATCAGTTAAATATACCATGAAAAAATTATCTTGATATAAATTCGGTTGCCATTTTTAAATGCAGCTCAAATCTAAAAAGCCATGAAGATAAGACAACACTTTTGCAAATCTTACATAAATAGGTAGACCTCTCAAATGATGCATATAAAGCATTGTTCATATAAAATTTGGATAAATTCATCTTTGGATATCTTTTTATACTTTTAGAAAATTATCCCCCAAAAATTCTGCACAACTTTTTCTGTATGTAGCGCCGTATTTATTGCAAGCTTTTCAAATTAAATAATGATTTTGAATAACTCCAGCACACATTTTCCATTTACTATTAACAAATTCCGAAATTTATTTAATTGGACGAAGATTTGGATATTTTAATAAGTAAAATTATTTGGGTATGTTTTTTGTATATCTAACGATATTTGACCTTTAAACCTTTATTACTTCGGATTTAATAAGTATTGTCTAAATCCAAATGCATAAAAGCTAATGAATAAAAATAATATTTTAAAACATACTTTTGTATAAATGGATGTATTTGAGAAACAATGATGAGACAAAAACGGTGGTTTTACACTTTAATGAACAACTTATGACAGTAATTTTATTCTTTTTTAAGAATTTTGAAATCTTGCAATGAGCCCAACTTTTTCACGATTTTGTCCAGAATTTTTCATAATCGTTTCAGAGTTTCATCAATTGCATCAAGCACGAAAATCGCTTGAAATTTTGTATGCTTAATGGTACGTATATTTGTAGTTAATTAAATGCCCCGGAGCCTTTTGCCTCTTTACACCAGGGGCACTACAATTCAAAGTAAAGTGTGACCAAATTTAAACTGAACAGTTCTTAAAATCTACTGCACGTGGAAAAATTAAAACAACTAATTTGAAAGTGTAATTAGTTCCCCACCAGTGATTGAAAATGCTGATTTCAGTATAATTTCTGGAATAAAAGTTTCTTAAATTTTATAAGCTAAATTTTGACATCTGTTTAAAAAACATAACATCTTGATCAGATGTCACGCCCCTTTTTACGCCCACTTTTTGTAAAACTATTAATTCACCAATTTTGCAATCACAATATGCAAAAACTACTAAACCGATTAACCTCAAAATTTTGCATACCGATAGGTATATGCTTGGAAAGAACTATATGCTATATAACACACTTTTTACAAAACTATCCTTACCTATATCTTATCCTATAATTCTATGATAGAGAAAGTCTGTTTGTTACGCTTTCACGGACAAACTACTGAACCGATTTACATGAAATTTAGAACACTAATAGTTCTATTCTAAAGTAGAACAATAGGCTATATAAAATAATGATTTGACGTCACGATTCTTCTTATGCTCACTTTTTTCTATATAATTGTTATACAAAATTTTCATTCGACACTTACAGAAAACTACTGCACCGATAGTCTGATCTCAAGATCAGGATCGGACGCCACGACCCTTTTTACACCAACTTTTTGTAAAACAGTTATAAAACCAAATTTACGTTCAGGCATACACAAGACTACTGATCCGATTTTCATAAAATCTGTTATAGTGAATGTTGTGGAATGAACAGTACGACACATTACATCTTCAAAACCTATAATATATAATAATAAATATACTCTTTCACTACATAACTAATAAACTTATTTACATAAAATTTGTCATTTAATAGGTCTAACCTCAGAAGTTAACAAGTTAGAGTGCTATATTCGGCTATGACGAATCTTATATACCCTCCACCAGCAAGCTACTTTTTATTTAAACCCATTTAGCATCTAATTTTTAGATAACTTGACTTCATATAGGAGCTACGACCAACTACGGGCCTCTTCAGAAAAATTTCGTAGAGTGATTCATATGTATGTACACAAAACATATTTGTGTCGAATTTTATCAAGATATCTGAGTTTAAATGATTTTCGGAAGAGTGCCTTATATGGGAGCTATAACCAATAATGAACCGATCAGGAGAAAAATTGTTAGAATGATTTATACGTATACAAAACACATTCAAGTTGAATTGTATACCGATAGCTTTATTTATCAATGAAACACATGCGTTTAAATGATTTTCGGAAGTGGACCCTATATGGTAGCTATGACCAATTATGGTCTTATCCGAAAAAAAATTCGTAGAGTGATTCATGTATAGACGAAACATATTTGTGTCGAATTTTATCAAGATACCTTTATTTGACAATTAAATATGTGCGTTTAAGTGATTTCCGGAAGTGGGCCTTATATGGGAGCTATGACAAATAATGGACCGATCCGAAAAGAAATTTGATATAATGATTTGTATGTACACAAAACATACTCAATTCGAATTTTATCACTAAAGCTTTATTTGTCAATGAAATATGTGTGTTTAGGTAATTTTTGGAAGTGGACCTTACATGGGAGCTATGACCAATTGTGGACCGGCTGAGATCTATGCTCGTAGTATGATTTCTATTCATATTATATTTGTATGTACAAAATTTTGTGTTGATACCGATATATTTGAGGAAGTTATTAACGATAAACTTATATCCGGGAATATACACCTTTGAACATACTTGATCCCTGGCACAAAAAAATAATGTGTGACAAAATTCATCGAAATATCTTTGGTAGTTTCTGAGAAAACTACTTAAGAATTGGAAAAAAACGTTACTTTTTTCGAGGTAGTATTAAATTTTAACTTTTTACGTCGTGAACCGGTTTTACTGATTTTCAATACCAAACTGGACCGGATAATAAGGAATGTTTTGGGTGAATTTCGTGAATTTTTATTGCTTCGTTTTAACGTGAGCGTGTTTTACACAGACAGACAGACATGCAGACAGACGGACATAGCTAAATCGACTCAGAATTTCATAAGGATCAAGAATATAATATATATATAATATATGAGTTATGCGCGTTTAAGTGATTTTCGGGAAGGGACCTTGTATGGAAGCTATGACCAATTATGGAATGATCGGAAAAAAATTTCACAGTAATATTTCTGTATGTGAGTGCAATACTTGTACCAAACTTTATATGGATATTTTAATTTAGTAATGAGTTATGTGTGTTTAAGTGATTTTCGGGATTGGACCTTGTACGGAGCTATGACCAATTATGGACCGATCGGAAAAAAATTTCATAGTAATATTTATATATGTGAGAGCAAAACATGTACCAAATTTTATATGGATATTTTAATTTAGTAATGAGTTATGAGTGTTTAAGTGATTTTCGGGAGGGGACCTTGTATGGGAGCTATGACCAATTATGGACCGATCGGAAAAAAAATTCACAGTAATATTTCTGTGCATATGAGCAATACTTGTACCAAATTTTGTATGGATATCTTAATTTAGTAATGAGTTATGTTCGTTTAAGTTATTTTCGGAAAGGGTCCTTGTATGGGAGCTATGACCAATTATGGACGGATCGGAAAAAATTTCATAGTAATATTTCTGTATGTGAGAACAATACTTGTGATTTTCGGGAGGGGACCTTATATGGGAGCTATGACCAATTATGGACCGATCGAAAAAAAATTTCATAGTAATATTTCTGTGTATATGAGTAATACTTATTCCAAATTTTATATGGATATCTTAATTTAGTAATGAGTTATGCACGTTTAAGTGATTTTCGGGAAGGGTCCTTGTATGGGAGCTATGACCAATTATGGACCGATCGGAAAAAACTTTCACAGTAATATTTCTGTGCATATGAGCAATATTTATTCCATATTTTATGTGGATATCTTAATTTAGTAATGAGTTATGCGCATTTAAGTGATTTTCGGGAGGGGACTTTGTATGGGAGCTATGTCCAATTATGGACCGATCCAGAAAATTTTTTCTTTCAATGAATTCTATTAACATAAGATTTTAATTTGTAAAATTTTGTGAAGACATCAACATTCTGACGGAAGTTATTAACAAAAAACTCATTTTCCGGAAATATGCACTTTTGTATGGGAGTTATATGAAATTTTGGACCGATGCTAGCAATTTTCAGCAGAAATAAATATCTTGTGTAGAAACGAATGTATGATGACTTTCATGAAATTATCTTGCATAGTTTTCGAGAAAATTACATCAGAATGTGTAAAAAATACTTATTTTTTTCGAGGTTGTTTTAAATTTTGATTCATAACTTTTTCCAATGTGAACCGATTTTGCTCATTTTCAATACCAAACTGTACCGGATAATAATGAATGTTTTCGGTGAATTTGGTTAAATTATATTGTTTTGTTTTAACGTAAGCGTGTTTTAGACAGACAGGCAGACGGACGGACGGACATAGCTAAATCGACTCAGAATTTCATAAGGACCCAGAATATATATACTTTGTTGTGACTCAGATGAATATTTCTTGGTGTTACATAGGGAATGACAAAGTTATATATACCCTCTATCACCACTGATGGTGGTGGAGGGTATAAAAACTCCATATGATATTGAATGGATGATACACACATTTTTATGTTCACTTTTTGAATGACTGCCATAACACCAAATTCCTAGGCTAAATATGAAACAACATGAACCGATTTTCAAGAAATTTGGCAACATACAGTGTTTGAGTTTGAGTGTTTAATACACCTATAGCATTAATTTCGGGCCTGTTGTGATCTTAATGAAATGCAATGACCTTTTTTCGTCCACATTTTGTTACATTTATAATGTTTAAGATCTTGATATATAATTCTCATAGTATATGAGAATTATTATTTAGTTAAATTTTTAATCAAAAATTTATTTTTATATGAAAACTCTAAAATGTTTGTAGATCCTTAACTAACTTTACGATTAGGTAAAATAAAAATCTGTATTCAATTTAATTTATTATCAAAAATCGATTTTTATCTAAAGCGTTTTCCACCAGAAAACTGTTTTTATTTAAAAACCTGTAATCTGCTGTATATTCTCAGAGAATAACTATTTTAAAACAGAATCTTTATTAGATCTTAAATGAATGTCTACGATGCCACATTTGTATGCAGAATAAAAACTACTGAACAAAAGACGCTTCTAAAATAGGGAAAATAATATATTCATATTACATTTTCACTTAAATTCGAATTTTTCCTTTAACACCTAAGTCTATCTAGAAAATTATAGAAAAATAAAAAATTTAAATTTATTGTTAATCGAGATAACAATAAAAATCTATGATCAGGTAAATATGCCATCAAAAAATTATATTGATATAAATTCGGTTGCCATTTTTCAAAGTGTCCCGAAAGACAGCACCCAGCGGTAAATGAAACAAAGCACTTAGATAATATTCGATGACATCAGTATGACGTTCTAAGCGAGCAATCCAAGTACTTAGAGTGCAATGTATGCGTAATCCAACATATCATGCACTTTAATTATAACATAGATTACGATTTAAGCAGAGAGTTAGCTGCCTTTTTCATTTTGTTTTTTGTTTTTATTTCTTAAAAAAAACCTAAAGTACCGTTTTATTTTTCTTTTGAATACTACATGAAAAGAAGAATCTTTTTGTATCAGTTTAAAGTTGATCTTTTGTAAGTGAAGTTGTGTTTTGTTAAAAAAGTTATTTTATTGTAAAAATTTAAAATAATTGTAGTGATCTAAACGGCAGAAATGGATTTAAAAATTGGTGTAAATTTATTTCATACATTCTAGTTTTAATACTGATAATTTCCTCCTGATTGTTTACAGGATCTGTAAAGGAAGATGGCCGAAAGTTTCAAAAGAAAATTAAGATTAATTTCATTTATCTTCGTTAAAATTGTTTAATTATATTTTTATTGAATTAACTATAATACATGTTTATTATTTGATAATAATTTTTAAATAAACTTACATAATTTTAAAATAAATATAAAAAAATATATATTTTTTCTATAACAAATAGGATTGCAATCTACATACATTACATTACTATTTGCAAGCGTTTATAGGCGTCTCATTAACTTCGCTTAGAACTCCACACATTATGTAAGTGAAATTTTAATTTGTCCTAATGATATTGTGGCTTACATTCTAAGCGAGAGCACATCGATGTGGCAGCCTAGGACACTTTTATGTTAAATCTAAGTGGAAGAATAAGTGAAAGCATCACCACTGACTGCCACGAAATATCACTTAGATAAGCGAGTACATAATGTATATTTTTACCGCTGGGCACTTTTACAAATCTTATATAGGTAGACCTCTCAAACGATGCATAGAAAGCATTGTTCATATAAAATTTGGATAAATTGATGTGTCGATATCTTTTCATACTTTTAGAAAACTATCCACCGAAACTTCTGCACAACTTTTCCTGTATTTAGCGCCGTATTTTTTCCAAGCTTTTCAAATTAAATAATAATTTTGAAAAACTCCAGCACACATTTACCATTTAAAAATTCCGAATTTTTTTTAATTAGAGGAAGACGTGGATATTTTATTAAGTAAAATTATTTGGGTATCTGCTTTGTACATCTAACGATATTTGACCTTTATTTGTTCGGATTTAATAAGTGGTGTCAAAATTCAGTCAAAACTTTAGTGTGGATGCATAAAAGCTAATGAATAAAAACAAGTTAGAGTGCTCTATTCGGCTGAGCCGAATCTTAAATACCCTCCACCAGCTACTTTTATATTAATACTTTTTTAATTGATCAAATATTTGTAGAAATAAGTTTTCTCATGTATTAAATAGAAAAACCCCAAGATTTAAACAGCTTAAATCTGTTACAATTCCAAAATTTATTGAACATTACATTTTCTTTTAAATTTTTATAGCGCCCTAAAATATGCTTTAACGATATTATATAATATATATAATGTGCATGTATGCATGTGTGTGAAAGATTTAAGGATTTTCAAACTACATATACATAATTTTGTTCTACACAAATTGATAATACAACTAGTTAAATACGGTTAAAGTGCTTTTAGGGGCAGGACCTAGTATGGAAGATATGGCCAATTATAGACCGATCGTAAAAAAATTCTTTAAGCAAAATTTCTGTGCATAAAAGCTATATTTCAGTCAAATTTTGTATCTATATCGTAATTTAGTAATGTGTGTTCAAGTGATTTTCTGAAGGGAAACTTGCATAGGACCGACCGCACCCATGTTATATGTATATCTAAATTTAGTAATGAGTTATGCGCGTTTAAGTGATTTTCGGGAAGGGACCTTGTATGGGAGCTATGACCAATTATGGAATGATCGGAAAAAAATTTCACAGTAATTTCTGTATGTGAGAGCAATACTTGTACCAAACTTTATATGGATATTTTAATTTAGTAATGAGTTATGTGTGTTTAAGTGATTTTCGGGATTGGACCTTGTACGGAGCTATGACCAATTATGGACCGATCGGAAAAAAATTTCATAGTAATATTTATATATGTGAGAGCAAAACATGTACCAAGTTTTATATGGATATTTTAATTTAGTAATGAGTTATGTGTGTTTAAGTGATTTTCGGGAGGGGACCTTATATGGGAGCTATGATCAATTATGGACCGATCGGAAAAAATTTCATAGTAATATTTCTGTATGTGAGAGCAATACTTGTACCAAATTTTATATGGATATCTTGATTTAGTAATGAGTTATGTGCGTTTAAGTGATTTTCGGGAGGGGACCTTATATGGGAGCTATGACCAATTATGGACCGATCGAAAAAAAATTTCATAGTAATATTTCTGTGTATATGAGTAATACTTATTCCAAATTTTATATGGATATCTTAATTTAGTAATGAGTTATGCACGTTTAAGTGATTTTCGGGAAGGGTCCTTGTATGGGAGCTATGACCAATTATGGACCGATCGGAAAAAACTTTCACAGTAATATTTCTGTGCATATGAGCAATACTTATTCCAAATTTTATATGGATATCTTAATTTAGTAATGAGTTATGCGCGTTTAAGTGATTTTCGGGAGGGGACTTTGTATGGGAGCTATGTCCAATTATGGACCGATCCAGAAAATTTTTTCTTTCAATGAATTCTATTAAGATAAGATTTTAATTTGTAAAATTTTGTGAAGATATCAACATTCTGACGGAAGTTATTAACAAAAAACTCATTTTCCGGGAATATGCACTTTTGTATGGGAGGTATATGAAATTTTGGACCGATGCTGGCAATTTTCAGCAGAAATAAATATCTTGTGTAGAAACGAATGTATGATGACTTTCATGAAATTATCTTGCATAGTTTTCGAGAAAATTCATCAGAATGTGTAAAAAATGCTTATTTTTTTCGAGGTTGTTTTAAATTTTGATTCATAACTTTCATAACATTTTCAATACCAAACTGTACCGGATAATAATGAATGTTTTCGGTGAATTTGGTTAAATTATATTGTTTCGTTTTAACGTGAGCGTGTTTTACACAGACAGACAGACAGACGGACGGACAGACGGACATAGCTAAATCGACTCAGAATTTCATAAGGACCCAGAATATATATACTTTGTTGGGTCTCAGATGAATATTTCTTGGTTTTACACACGGAATGACAAAGTTATATATACCCTCTATCACCACTGATGGTGGTGGAGGGTATAATAATATGTTTAAACATACATTTGTATATATGGATGTATTTTTGAGAAACAATGATGAGACAAAAACGGTGGTTTTCAGTGTGACCATTTTGGCATTTTTGTAGCTAGATTTAGCATTTTTTATTTTGATTTAGCTGTAAAATTTTAATTTAGCATTTGGCATTTTATTTAGCATTTTTATGAAATATTTTTAGCATTTTTAGCTTTTTTTTTTGCAATTTTAGTATATAAACAAAAAAGACAAATTTTTGCAAAAAAGATTTATATTGGAAATAGGTTTAACCGGAAAAAATCAGAATTAAATGTCTACCCAAACACAAGCAAAAAGAAATATGAGAAATGTAATAATTTACACTGTAATTCAAAATAATGCAAAAAGATTTATGAAGATAAATAACTTAAAATTACGCCAATACAAGTGAATACTTTAAAATGTTGTATTCTAAAATATTTTTCTAAAACGCAATGTTTTTTTGAATTCGAGGTGATAGAAATAATTCAAGAGATTTCATATATTTTTACAAATACGTTCAGTACGCTATTTTACAAACTAATACTTTTTGTTTGCTCATGGAATGAAAAATATAATTTTGGAAAAGGTTATGTATGACGGTTAATTAACAAATTTTATTTTTTCCTATACGAAATAAAGAGGTTTTAATTTTTATCACCCTTCAGGAGTTCTTGTTAATTTATTGAAAATAAGTATTGAAAAAAATCAATAATATATTATTAAGACCTACTTTCTGTTCTTTTTTTTACCAAATTTTTAGTAATTTTGTTGTCACTTTTTTTTTTAATTAAAAAAAAATACATAAATTTCGAAAATATTATTGACAATTTATTCCAGAATTACAAACTTACGGATTTGAATATATCTCTCAATTCATTTCATACATTCTCATATATATTTTTCCGAAAAAATCTTGGAAGTATGAGTTATAAACCTGACATCTATTCACCGAGATTTAAAATTAATTCAACGGAATTTTCAATATTTTTGTGACATGAAAACCATTTTTAAAGTATTTTGAGGAAGACAAATAAAATTGTTTATATAAAAAAAGTAAAACTAGAAATATTATACTTTTCCTTCCGAAAACACATATAGGTTTTATACCATGAGCAACTAGTGTAATTAATAGAGTTTTAATGTAATTTTTGCATTCAGAAATATTTTAAAGTTAGAGACATTACATATTGCTAAATTTACAACAATTTTGAAATAATTTTTAGCATTTCTGTTTATCTTAATACCACGGAACTTAATTTTTTACCCTACTCCACTATACTACGTTTGAGTATACTATCATAGAATCATTTTCTGAATCGATTAAGCCATGTAAGTCTGACCGTCTGGTAGAGGTTGAAATTTTCAAAACAATAAGCACGTATGCTTTTTGATCCAATGACAAAACCTTTTAAAAATGGTTAAAGTCCGTCCTTTATTTTACCTAGCCCTCCAACATATACTAATGTATAAAGCCTTTCTCAGAAAATTAGTTTAAATATATCGGAACCAAGGTTCAATTCAACATAAATGCTTTATTACGAAAAATAAATAAAATTTTATACTCATATGGTCAACCACGGCAGAATATACTTTCTTACTTGTTATAAATTACAATGAAATTTAGTTACAAATTAATATGAATTGTTCATAAAAACACTTAAAAAATTTTACCATTTTTTTTGGCATTTTAAAATCAATTTAGCATTTTTTCTAGCATTATTTTGGATGGGATTTAGCCGCAACATTTTTTGAGACCTGGTCACACTGGTGGTTTTACTCTTTAATGAACTACTCAAAATTGTTTGACAAATTTAAAGTTGTTTTGTTTTCTCTGTCAAGATTCAAGGGTTCTTCATATTTTTAGAACAGAAAAAAACTTAATTGTGTTATTTTTAAAGGAATTTGAACTCTTCCAAATTTTTCATAATTTTGTGCATAATGTTTCATAATCGTTTCAGAGTTTCTTCAATTGCCTGCACTTTTTCAAATATAAAGAAAATCGCTTGAAATTCTGTACGGTTAATGGTACGTATTTTTGTAGTCAATAAAACGCCCCGAATCCTTTTGTCTCTATACACCAGGGGCACTACAATTCAAAGTACAGTGTGACCGAATTTAAACTGAACAGTTCTTTAAATCAACTGCACATGGGAAAAACAAAACAACTAATTTGAAAGGGTCCTTAGTTTTTTACCAGTGATTGAGAATGCTGAATTCAGTATAATTTCTCAAAAAAAGTTTCCTAAATATTTCTAAAAATTAGTCAAAATTTCCTAATTAAAGCTAATTTTTAATTTGTAAATTTTTAAGGGACATTTTTGTCCAGAAACTGACTTTAAGTATTAAACAAAATACATATACCAGGCAATCTCAATTATCCAGTTCACAAGCCTCGTGTGGGGAGGGTATTATACGTTTGTGCTGATGTTTGTAACACACAAAAATATTAGTCATATTAAGTCGATTAAGACATGTCCGGCTGGCTGGTTGTCCATGTAAACCTTGTGCGCAAGGTACAGGCCGCAATTTTCAAGATAATTTGATGAAATTTGGACCAAACATGTTTTTTGGCACATGGACGAAGCCTATTGAAAATGGTTGAAATGGGTCCATTATTTCACCTAGCCCCCATACAACCGTACTTCCCGATTTGGGCTTTTTATGCCATTATTACATCAAATATACTATTATCTCTCTATCTTGTCACAAATATGTTTTATATAAGTATAAATGACACAGCAGATTTTCGTAATGATCGGTCCTTATTTGACCCTAGTCCCCTTCAAAAAATGTTTTAAACGTCTAAAATTGACTTGTAACCATTTGTATCGCAATGAAACTCAAAAGCGCGTCTAACTTTACGTTTGTTTTTCATATGTTAATTTATTTCGTGTTCAATGTCAAATTATCATTCTCATGTAAATGCCCAATTTTAAAGAAGATAAAACAGAAGAATAATAATTTCATAAAGTAAACTTTTAAAAAGTGCTTTAACGATACAAAATACAAATACCAGTTGTATTTTGTAAATACATAAGCATTAAGTCCACTTCGCCTATAGTCCATTTTCGTTTAAAGGCAAACTTTTCTTTGCGTGCATAACTAATATTGTATAGAAAAAATATTTCGTATAGTCCACCCTGTGTTTTTATACCCTCCACCACCATCAGTGGTGATAGAGGGTATATATATATAACTTTGTCATTTCGTATGTAACACCAAGAAATATTCATCTGAGACCCAACAAACTATATATCCTTGATCCTTATGAAATTCTGAGTCGATTAAGCTATGTCCGTCCGTCTGTGCAAAACACGCTGACGTTAAAAAGAAGCATATTAATATACAAAATTCATCCAAAACATTTTTTATTATCCGGTACAGTTTGGTATTGAAAATCAGTAAAATCGGTTCACGACATAAAAAGTTATGAGGAAAAATTTCAGACTACCTTGAAACAAATAACGTTTTTTTCCGAATTCTTAAGTAGTTTTCTCAGAAACTACCAAAGATATTTCGATGAATTTTGTCACACATTATTTTTTTTGCCAAGGATCAAGTATGTTCAAACTCATAACAATTGATCCAATATTTCCCATAGCCCCCATACATAGGTGTATATTCCCGGAAATTAGTTTATCGTTCATAACTCCCTCAAATATATCGGTATCACCACAAAATTTTGTACATATAAATATAATATGAATAGAAATCATACTACTAACGAAGATCTCAGTCTGTCCGCAATTGGTCATAGCTCCCATATAAGATCTACTTCCAAAAGTCACCTAAACGCACATATTTCATTGATAAATACAGCTTTTGTGAGAAAATTCGAGCTGAATATGTTTTGTGTACATACAAATCATTCTACCAAATTTCTTTTCGGATCGCTCCATTATCAGTCATAGCTCCCACTTCCAAAAGTCACCAAACGCACATATTTAATTGTCAAATAAAGGTATCTTGATAAAATTCGACACCAATATGTTTCGTCTATATATGAATCACTCTACGAAATTTTTTTCGGATAGGACATTAATTGGTCATAGCTCCCATATCAGAAAAGAAACAATCTAAGATTACAGGATTCTTTTAAAAATGGTCAACAATTCGCAATTTATATTTCATATAGAAATTGATATCTATCTTGTGTTTGGTTAGTCATCCAAAGACTTATGCCCGAATTCAGAAAGAAAAAAGGAAAACTATTTTTAAAATTTTGAATGAAAACTACTCAGTTTTTGTTATTGTTTTCCATACAAAATTTTAAATGTTGTTTTACATTCTTCTTTCTGAATGGACCTTTAAGTTTTTTTTTTATTTTTATTACAATAAGCTTTTATTTTGTTTATTGAAGAAAGTACATACTTTGTATATAGTCCAAAATGTGTATTATCAGGCCTGTCACAGAATTTCATTCCGATCGAAAGTGGAATTATTTCCGTATTTTTGCTTCTTCTAAAAAAGAAAACGAAAAATTCTTTCGGAATGAAACCACTTTCAGTTTTTGAAGTGGAATTGATATTTGTATGTAATTAACGCTTTTCTTAGTTTTAATAATAAGAACCTTTACTAAAAAAATGGTTCTTGTTTTGATTAGCTAAACAGGAACAATTTTAAGTGAAATCTATATAATTTTATTCATTTTTTGTCAATTTACGAAATAATTCGGAATTTGGAGAAGCTAAAACAAAAATGATCGGAATAATAATACGGAATTGAAACCATTCCGATCGGAATGTGTGACAGACCTGTATATCAGGATTTAGTTATAGTCCATAAAAATTGTTCATCTGTAGTTGTGGACTATAAGCGAAAACTACTGTATATACAAATTCTTGTTACTTTAAGTCAAACAGAGTTACAACAGATTTTGTCTCCAAAAACGCGACCTGGTCGCGGTAGGAGCATATTCGTATATTTTGATATTATGTGATAAATGTTGCTATTAGGTAAATATTTTACATATTCCCAGCAAAAACTCGGTAATGGGTTGTACTTCCATAACCACTTACTTTTCAATGACTACTACTTACCATCTGCATTATTTAGAAGTATTCTAGTAATGACTTTCTTATAATCTGATATAGAAGTACTTTATTTTCGGCTTTGTCGTTTTGTTTGCACATTTTATTTATTTGCGTGTTAAGAATTGTTTTTTACAAAAAAGAAAACAAAATTAGATTTGTATGTGAAAACCATTATTTGACGCGCAATAAAATAGCTAAGCAGTGGTGCATTGAGTAGAACATTTGACTAACAAACCAAAGTCCCTGGTTCGTATTCTAGATGGCTCTTTTTATTATTCAAACATAAAACAACATACTAAACAACTTCTTTGTAAGAGAAATTGCATATACTTCTTCAACTCGCCAGCGGTAAAAATAC
The DNA here is from genome assembly GCF_015586225.1 of Lucilia sericata. Taxonomy (NCBI): domain Eukaryota; kingdom Metazoa; phylum Arthropoda; class Insecta; order Diptera; family Calliphoridae; genus Lucilia; species Lucilia sericata. The sequence goes on from NW_023994168.1 coordinate 221,314, forward strand.
ACATTATGTACTCGCTTATCTAAGTGATATTTCGTGGCAGTCAGTAGTGATGCTTTCACTTATTCTTCCACTTAGATTTAACATAAAAGTGTCATAGGCTAGCCACAATATCATTAAGACAAATTAAAATTGCATTTACATAATGTGTGGAGTTCTAAGCGAAGTTAATGAGACACCTATAAACGCTTGCAAATAAGAATGTAATATATTAAAACTAGAATGTATGAAGTAAATTTACCCCAATTTTAAAAACCGTTTCTGATATGATATGTTGGATTACGCATACATTGCACTCTAAGTACTTAGATTGCTCGCTTATTACGTCATACTGATGTCATCGAATATTATCTAAGTACCTTGTTTCATTTACCGCTGGGTCCCTATTTGTAAGCGAGCGTAGAAGTACTTGCCTAAAATGACATCACCGTGTTAAAATAATGACTTAAAAAGGTAATGTAGAAGTAGTGAAAAGAGGTTTTATTAGCTTTTTAACTCATTACTTTTCAAGTTTTTCCTGTGTTATTGTTAAAGAATCATAATGTACACAGATTTAGTATTTCAAAAAGATGTAAAACACAAAAATTTGTTGAAAATGTGAAAGTTATTAAAAATTCCCCATGCCATTACGTGTCTCATATAACTTGATTAGGAAATGTGGAAAAATAATGAACCTGTTCTCAGCTATGATCAAAAAAATAATTTTTTACACGGTGAAAAAATTAGGTCAATACCTCTTATAGTTAAGCTGTACTTGCGATTTGAATTCTGCGAATTTCGCGAAAAACTATTTTTTTGTAATATTTACGGAATATTATTTCCTAGATAATATAAAGTATGTCCCTGAAGTTATGTATAAATCGGGAAATCCAATATTTGGAAACTCTTATTGAAACACATCGAAATATTATTTACTAGCTGCGTGTACCCAGCGTTGCCCGGGTTCCTTCGAAAAGTAAAGAGACTATTTTTCTATCTGTAATGACTTTTTTTTGAAATAGATATCCAAATTTAGCTTATAACGATAAAATAGTTATTATATTTTTCAGCCTTTTTTAATCCTTAAAGTCAGTTTCTGGACCAAAAAGTCCCTTAAAAATTTAGAAATTGAAAATGAGCTTAAATTAGGAAATTTTGACTAATTTGTAGAAAAAAATCTAGGAAATCTAGGGGGTCCTCAAATTAGGACACCTCGGCTATGTTAAATTTTTAAAACGATCCTATTTCTTCATTTGAGTTCCGATTTAAAAAATTTCGTATATAGAATCTCCTCATCGAGCACTATAAAAAATGTCGCAGCAGTAAATTATCTCTTATAGTTTGGGAGATATTCGCATTTGAAAATTAAAATTTTTAAATTTTTACCGTACTTACTTTAGTTTTTTGATAATAGCGGGTCCAAATATTCCCGATTTTCGCCACTTTTTTTTTATTCGCTTAACAACAAGTTTATATATCAAGCAGTGAAAGAATTACGTAAAAATCATGAATGAGTCCAAAGTTATAGGCATTTTAATTTAAAAAATTAAAAAAAGGCGATTTTTTGTCATTTTTTTGGGAAAAAAGTATCTTTTTCTTTTTAAGTTATCTAAAAAGTTTCTAAGAAGATGTATATAGAATTTATACTTTTTGGAAAGCTGACTTTACATGAAATACGATAAATGAAACAAAACCTAAAATTTTTTGATAGTCGATATCAAATTATAGTGACCTGTTTTATATGACCCAATATGTTCTTAATCATTTTGTAACGGGTTTCGATAACCCCGCCCCTGGTATGGATATAATAGGCAAAAAACCAAAAAATCCCATTTTTGGGATTTTTTAAAACTTTTTTGGGAATTTCGGGATTTCTAATAAGAAAATTCGAAATTTTTATTTAATTTTGGATTTAGAGTAAAAAAATCTACCTAACTGTAAAATTTCATCAAAAAATATTCTTAAATAAAATTTTTATTGCAATTTGAAAATTTTGTATCTTCGCAAAAACTGAATAAAAAACATTTTTTAATTTTTTTTAAAAAAAGTATTCCGCGAATTTTTTAATTTTCAAAAATTATATACAGTTTTGAAAAATAGACAAAATTATCTTTCCATTGATGTATAACATGCCTACCTAATGTTTTTTAAGTGACAAATTCAAAACCTAAACTCGACCTCCTGTTTGTGCATACCAAATTTCAATAAAATCGGATTAACCGTTTAGAAGTTACCGAATTATTTCCCTCTTTTTTTTTTCCTATACCACTGTGCAGCATTCTCAATCCCTGGTAGGGAACTAAGGACACTTTAAAATTAGTTGTTTTATTTTTTCCATGTGCAGTAGATTTAAGAACTGTTCAATTTAAATTAGGTCATAAAATATATATGAGACTTTTTTTTGTACTCATTCACTACAAAAATACATAAAATTTGGCATATTAATAGGTCTAACCTCAGAAGTTAAAAATGATTCTATATGATATTGATTGAATGCTACGCACATTTGTATGTTCACTTTTAGCTATAACATAACATATATATATATATATATATATATATATATATATATATATATATATATATATATATATATATATATATATATATATATATATATATATATGTTATGTTATATGAATAATAATGAACTGCAATGTCCTTTTTCCGTCCATTTTTTGATTCGTACAATGTACGATATTTTTCGTATATATTAGGCATGGATTTTTTTCGGTGTAGTTCTGTTTTCTCTGTCAAGATTCAAGGATTCTTCATATTTTCCTAAAAAAAACGAACTGTTCATTCCACAATATTCATTATAACAGATTTCATGAAAATCGGATTAGTACTTTTTTGTATGCTTGTACGTAAATTTGGTATAATAATTGTTTATAGTTCCTCCTGAGGTCGGATCTATCGGTATACCAAATTTCATGTAAGTCGGTTCAGTAGTTTTCTGTAAGAAGTTTGTATAACAATTATATAGAAAAAAAAGTGAGCATAAGAAGAATCGTAACTCAATTCAATTCAATTTTATTTCCAACAAATTTTCCTCTTATATGTTCATTAAAAACTATATTTATGATTACATATTTCCTTGCATGTACACTAGGTACATTTCATGGACTCATCACATTAAAGAGGTACATTTTTATAGCAGTGCCAATAAATAAACATTTAAATATAAATTAATACATTTAAGCCTTCACAAAAAATTCTCCAAAAAAGGGAAAAAAGGAGATCAAAATTTCTTAAAACTAATACTTATACCAAATAAAAATAACTTAAAACAAGTAAGAAGTTATAGTCGGGCGTGGCCGACCATATGATACCCTTCACCAATTGCGAATATTAAATGTGTTTAATTTCAATAATGAAGCATTTCTGTTAAACTTATATAGGTTCCAAATAATGTCTGTTCATGTACGGTTGTATGCTGACTAGGAGAAATAAAAGACCGATTTCAATAATTTTCAACAGCCTTCGTCATTGGATCCAGAGAATAGTATGTGACCCATTTTAACAAATTATATTCAAAATTGTGATCTGTTGCGTGCACACAAGGTTTACACGGTCACAAAGACGAACATAGCTTAATGAGGACAAATATTTTTGAGTGTTACAAACATCACCACATTGTGCCAACTTTTAGATAGATAGTAGTATATTAGACGTAGTTAAAAGATAAAGGTCCGGATGTATGGGGGCTAAGGCAGAAATTGAGCTGATCCTTATAAAATGTATTATTGGGAATTATCTATATATATATAAAAATGAATGTGTATTTGTTTGTATGTTTGTATGTTTATATGTTTGTGTGTTTATATGTTTTCTTCAGATTTTCACAGCGTATTCCTGTATATCTGGCAATAGGCTCCTTTTTATTTCCGATCATGGCGAAAAATTACAGTGTTATTTATAATTATATCAAACTTAGTTGTGCCAATTTTTGGGAAGATAGTAGTATATTTGTCGTAGTTATGAGCTAAAAGGCCAAAATCGGTAGGTCCGGTTGTATGGGGGCTAAGGCAAAACTTGGTCCGATCCTTATAAAATTTAATGTCGACATTTATGTTTATATAAAATCTATTTGTGGCAAATTTCATCGTAATACTAGTGTTTATAAATGATGAATGGACATTCAAGTCATTTTCTGAAGGGGATTTTGTATGGGGGATAGGGTCAAATAATGCCCGATCATTATAAAAATCGACAGTGTTATTTATAATTATATCAAACTTAGTTGTGCCTTGTGATTTTTGGAGAGATAGTAGTATATTTGACAAAGTTATGAGCTAAAAGGCCCAAATCGGAAGGTCCGGGTATATGGGGGCTAGGGCAAAACTTGGGCCGATCCCTATAAAATTTATTGTTGGGAATTATGTCTATACAAAACTCATTTTTGCCAAATTTCATCGTTATACTAGTGTTTATAAGTGAATTGTGGACATTCAAGTCATTTTCTGAGGGGGACTTTGTATGGGGGCAAGGGTCAAATAATGTCCGATCTTTACGAAAATCACTAGAATTATTAAGACATATATATAACACTAAATTTTTCCAATTTTTGTAGAGATAGTAGCTCATTTAACATAATTATGACGTCAAAAGCCCTATTCGGGGGGTCCGGTTGTATGGGGGCTAGGTGAAATAATGGACCGATTTAAACCATTTTCAATAGCGTTCGTCCTTGGACCAAGAGAAGTGCATGCTCCAAGTTTCATCAAATTATCTCAAAAATTGCGACCTGTAGACTGCGCACAATGTTTACATGGACACACAGACAGACAGACAGACAGACAGACGGACGGACAGACGGACATAGCTTAATCGACTCAGGAAGTGATTCTGAGCCGATTGGTATACTTTAAGGTGGGTGTAAGACCAATATTTTTGGGTGTTACAAACATCAGCACAAACGCATAATACCCTCCCCACTATAGTGGTGTAGGGTATAACTAGGGAAGATAATAAAGTACAAAAGATAATGAAGAAATATTTACAAGATAGAGTGAAAGTAGAAAATATATTTACAAAAGAGAAGGCCTATTGTCCAGTATTATACACCACGTCATCCAAGTCCAATGTACCTATTCTTCTATGGTAGAATAATAGGTTTGCACCCTGAAGAAGGCCGGCCTCCTGTAACGTTATAATGTCCACCGGGGACATGTATCGAGTCGTCCTAATAGTCCCTATATCCTTTGCCCTACTAAAACATCCATGGACAAGGCTGTTCCCTAAAGAACGAGCCTTTTCATGAAACCGCCCTGGCCATGAAACCGTCTATGCTTTCAAACCCTATGTACGGTAAATGGATGCGCAAGATGGCCGACGCCATATCCCATCCGGACCTCGCCTTCGCCTAAGTCCCAGGAATGCGACCAGTATTCGTCGCTCCCATATCCTAAGCCATTCCATCTGAGCAGAAGATATTCTGAACCAGACTGGAAAGGCGTACGTTTCGTGAGCTCCAATACGTGGTCAACGTGACGATAAAACTTAAAATTCTCGTGGAATACCACCCCGAGGTACTTCATCCTGTCCGATACAGGAAGCCACTAATTCCCAGTCCGTAGAAAAAGAATGAATGACCTACTGTTCGGATAAAGGTACTTACGTCGGCCCTTGATCATCACAGCAACCGACTTTCTCACATTGAGAAGAATCGTGACGTCCAATCATGATTTTATATTGTTCCACTTTAGAATAGAACTATTAGTGTTCTAAATTTCATGTAAATCGGTTCAGTAGTTTGGCCGTGAAAGCGGAACAAACAGACAGTCTCTTTCATATAATTATAGGATAGGTGTTATGTATTGTACATTTACCAAAGTTCCCACTGTCTGTTAACCATCACTTTTGCTGTAGTAATCGTACTGTAGGACGTGTTTCTATAAGCGGTATTTTTGTCGGTGAATTTCGGAGTGAAATAGTGTGAATATATTAGCGAGCGATAGTTCATTGTAAAACTGGGACTCTATAGATTCAGAATCTGTTGGAATTTTGAAAATCGGTCGAGTGATTCCGTCGATGCGTGCGGATTAAAATCCAATATCGGTTTTTGTGTGTGGTGTGTTTATTTTTATATACAACGCGTGTTTTGTTTATTTTTGTTTGTACAAAAGTAAACAAAGTTTTTGAGACTCCTTTTGTCAGCGTAGTCTCAAGGTGAATCTCCGGCTCGAAGGTCAAACTCCGGCCAGAGATTTGTGGTGTTGCCAGACTGGGCAATTGGTGTTGCCGGACCGGTGGTAAGGTTTGAGTCTTTGCTAAACCGGAAGTCGGTAAGGTAGTGTCATTCGGCCCGTACCCCAGGCAGGAAGTTGGTAAGGCGGTTCGGTCGGTAAGGCAATTCACTGTCGGTTCACACAACGGGCCGGAAGTTGTAGATAGTACAGGGTTCTGGTCTTTTGTAAGGTAAGGTAGTCTTGGCACTGCATTACCCATTTATCTGGTGGTTGGTGTACCCACTAAATTAGGGGGTTTCACCTACTGATATATTTATTTTATACTTTTTTCCCTTGTTGTCGATTTTTGCGTGTGATTTGATTTTGCTCTTGGATATTATATTTTTGGTTTTGGGTGAATATGGCTCCTGCTCCTGCGAGCAAGAAGAAAGGTAAAGGGAAGGCGGACACGTCGGATATGTCGGCCGAGGATCCGACTACTTCTAAGCCGGTACCGAAGGATGATGCGTCGTACACGATGGCCTTTGAATTTGAGCCGCCGGTTGCGACTAGGTGTCGAGCACGGAAACGGAGGAAGTGGCAAACAACTCGGGTAAGGGGTCGGGCAAGCGTTTTAAGCTCGGGTCCCCGATGGCTAAGCGAGCTGCTGCTGGTTCTGTTGCTGGGAACTTACCTAATTTGAGTGGTGTTGTTGCTGCGGCGAGTAGGGCTGGAAGAGTTGCTTCATCTTCGGCTTCGGCTAGTGTCTGGATATTAAACCAGACGGTGGTAGGTGCCAAAGACATCACTCAGGCAATGATGGAAGATGTGTTGGTGGATGGTGTGGATCCTATTCTGGGTCGGAAGATTTTGGAGAATGCGGCTAAGTTCAAGGTCTTTAATTTGATGGCCGAGAATGAAAAGCTGAAGGGAAAGCTGAAGGGAAAGCTGAAGGTTTTGGAGGCGGGGCAGTCCACCTTCAAGGTTCCTGCTGTCCCTGCAGTGGCATCCAGGTCTGCGTCGGCTTCTAGAAGGGTTCCTGTTGTCCCTGCTACTACAGCTGCTGTTGCCCCTGCTGTCAATTTGCCTAAGCCGGTGGAAACTTGGTCGGTGGTGGTGAAAGGCAAAAAGGGTGTTACTTCAAATTAGGTGGTGGAGAAGGTGGTGAAGGAGGTTGGCCCTACCTTGGGCGTTCGTGTGCACCAACTGAGGCCGACGAAAAGTTTGGGGAAGTTGGACTGGAAGTGTCAGTGAACGATAAGTTGGGTCCTAAGGTGGTGGTGCAGCGCGTCCATCCGGAAATCACTCCGGATGAGTTTATGGGGAGCTCTACGACCTGAACTACAGGCGTAGGATGACTCCTGAGGAGTTCAAGAGGTCAGTCAGGTTAGTCTCTGCACCCTAGAAGTCTACAGGCGGGCCGGTAAGTGTCATTCTAGAGGGCAATAACGAGGCCATGCAGCAATTGCTGGACAATGGCCGGTGTTATATTAAGTGGTTTTCCTTTATGGTGCGCCCACATGATGCCGTGTCTAGCTGCTTTCGTTGCCTGGGCTTTGACCATAGGGTGGAGAGTGTAGGATGACGGAGGGCGTGTGCCGCCTCTGCGGGCAGGTTGGACATTTGGCTTCACGCTGTGTAAACGAAATCCATTGTAGGAACTGTGCTTTTAAGGGACTACCGGCTGACCATTTGATGATGTCAGCTGCCTGTCCGGTATACAGCGCGATGGTGGCTAGGGCGAACGTCAGACACTAAACGCCATGCACTTCAACTCCATAAATTTTTTGCAGCTCAACTGCCAGCGGTCATATGCAGTGATAATGATTCTATATGATATTGATTAAAAATGATTCTATATGATATTGATTGAATGCTACGCACATTTGTATGTTCACTTTTAGCTATAACATATATATATATATGTTATGTTATATGAATAATAATGAACTGCAATGTCCTTTTTCCGTCCATTTTTTGATTCGTACAATGTACGATATTTTTCGTATATATTAGGCATGGATTTTTTTCGGTGTAGTTCTGTTTTCTCTGTCAAGATTCAAGGATTCTTCATATTTTTCTAAAAAAAAACGAACTGTTCATTCCACAATATTCATTATAACAGATTTCATGAAAATCGGATTAGTACTTTTTTGTATGCTTGTACGTAAATTTGGTATAATAATTGTTTATAGTTCCTCCTGAGGTCGGATCTATCGGTATACCAAATTTCATGTAAATCGGTTCAGTAGCTTTCTGTAAGAAGTTTCTATAACAATTATATAGAAAAAAAAGTGAGCATAAGAAGAATCGTAACTCAATTCAATTCAATTTTATTTCCAACAAATTTTCCTCTTATATGTTCATTAAAAACTATATTTATGATTACATATTTCCTTGCATGTACACTAGGTACATTTCATGGACTCATCACATTAAAGAGGTACATTTTTATAGCAGTGCCAATAAATAAACATTTAAATATAAATTAATACATTTAAGCCTTCACAAAAAATTCTCCAAAAAGGGAAAAAAGGAGATCAAAATTTCTTAAAACTAATACTTATACCAAATAAAAATAACTTAAAACAAGTAAGAAGTTATAGTCGGGCGTGGCCGACCATATGATACCCTACACCAATTGCGAATATTAAATGTGTTTAATTTCAATAATGAAGCATTTCTGTTAAACTTATATAGGTTCCAAATAATGTCTGTTCATGTACGGTTGTATGCTGACTAGGAGAAATAAAAGACCGATTTCAATAATTTTCAACAGCCTTCGTCATTGGATCCAGAGAATAGTATGTGACCCATTTTAACAAATTATATTCAAAATTGTGATCTGTTGCGTGCACACAAGGTTTACACGGTCACAAAGACGAACATAGCTTAATGAGGACAAATATTTTTGAGTGTTACAAACATCACCACATTGTGCCAACTTTTAGATAGATAGTAGTATATTAGACGTAGTTAAAAGATAAAGGTCCGGATGTATGGGGGCTAAGGCAGAAATTGAGCTGATCCTTATAAAATGTATTATTGGGAATTATCTATATATATATAAAAATGAATGTGTATTTGTTTGTATGTTTGTATGTTTATATGTTTGTGTGTTTATATGTTTTCTTCAGATTTTCACAGCGTATTCCTGTATATCTGGCAATAGGCTCCTTTTTATTTCCGATCATGGCGAAAAATTACAGTGTTATTTATAATTATATCAAACTTAGTTGTGCCAATTTTTGGGAAGATAGTAGTATATTTGTCGTAGTTATGAGCTAAAAGGCCAAAATCGGTAGGTCCGGTTGTATGGGGGCTAAGGCAAAACTTGGTCCGATCCTTATAAAATTTAATGTCGACATTTATGTTTATATAAAATCTATTTGTGGCAAATTTCATCGTAATACTAGTGTTTATAAATGATGAATGGACATTCAAGTCATTTTCTGAAGGGGATTTTGTATGGGGGATAGGGTCAAATAATGCCCGATCATTATAAAAATCGACAGTGTTATTTATAATTATATCAAACTTAGTTGTGCCTTGTGATTTTTGGAGAGATAGTAGTATATTTGACAAAGTTATGAGCTAAAAGGCCCAAATCGGAAGGTCCGGGTATATGGGGGCTAGGGCAAAACTTGGGCCGATCCCTATAAAATTTATTGTTGGGAATTATGTCTATACAAAACTCATTTTTGCCAAATTTCATCGTTATACTAGTGTTTATAAGTGAATTGTGGACATTCAAGTCATTTTCTGAGGGGGACTTTGTATGGGGGCAAGGGTCAAATAATGTCCGATCTTTACGAAAATCACTAGAATTATTAAGACATATATATAACACTAAATTTTTTCCAATTTTTGTAGAGATAGTAGCTCATTTAACATAATTATGAGGTCAAAAGCCCTATTCGGGGGGTCCGGTTGTATTGGGCTAGGTGAAATAATGGACCGATTTAAACCATTTTCAATAGCGTTCGTCCTTGGACCAAGAGAAGTGCATGCTCCAAATTTCATCAAATTATCTCAAAAATTGCGACCTGTAGAGTGCGCACAATGTTTACATGGACACACAGACAGACAGACGGACGGACGGACGGACGGACGGACGGACGGACAGACGGATATAGCTTAATCGACTCAGGAAGTGATTCTGAGCCGATTGGTATACTTTAAGGTGGGTGTAAGACCAATATTTTTGGGTGTTACAAACATCAGCACAAACGCATAATACCCACCACTATAGTGGTGTAGGGTATAACTAGGGAAGATAATAAAGTACAAAAGATAATGAAGAAATATTTACAAGATAGAGTGAAAGTAGAAAATATATTTACAAAAGAGAAGGCCTATTGTCCAGTATTATACACCACGTCATCCAAGTCCAATGTACCTATTCTTCTATGGTAGAATAATAGGTTTGCACCCTGAAGAAGGCCGGCCTCCTGTAACGTTATAATGTCCACCGGGGACATGTATCGAGTCGTCCTAATAGTCCCTATATCCTTTGCCCTACTAAAACATCCATGGACAAGGCTGTTCCCTAAAGAACGAGCCTTTTCATGAAACCGCCCTGGCCATGAAACCGTCTATGCTTTCAAACCCTATGTACGGTAAATGGATGCGCAAGATGGCCGACGCCATATCCCATCCGGACCTCGCCTTCGCCTAAGTCCCAGGAATGCGACCAGTATTCGTCGCTCCCATATCCTAAGCCATTCCATCTGAGCAGAAGATATTCTGAACCAGACTGGAAAGGCGTACGTTTCGTGAGCTCCAATACGTGGTCAACGTGACGATAAAACTTAAAATTCTCGTGGAATACCACCCCGAGGTACTTCATCCTGTCCGATACAGGAAGCCACTAATTCCCAGTCCGTAGAAAAAGAATGAATGACCTACTGTTCGGATAAAGGTACTTACGTCGGCCCTTGATCATCACAGCAACCGACTTTCTCACATTGAGAAGAATCGTGACGTCCAATCATGATTTTATATTGTTCCACTTTAGAATAGAACTATTAGTGTTCTAAATTTCATGTAAATCGGTTCAGTAGTTTGGCCGTGAAAGCGGAACAAACAGACAGTCTCTTTCATATAATTATAGGATAGGTGTTATGTATTGTACATTTACCAAAGTTCCCACTGTCTGTTAACCATCACTTTTGCTGTAGTAATCGTACTGTAGGACGTGTTTCTATAAGCGGTATTTTTGTCGGTGAATTTCGGAGTGAAATAGTGTGAATATATTAGCGAGCGATAGTTCATTGTAAAACTGGGACTCTATAGATTCAGAATCTGTTGGAATTTTGAAAATCGGTCGAGTGATTCCGTCGATGCGTGCGGATTAAAATCCAATATCGGTTTTTGTGTGTGGTGTGTTTATTTTTATATACAACGCGTGTTTTGTTTATTTTTGTTTGTACAAAAGTAAACAAAGTTTTTGAGACTCCTTTTGTCAGCGTAGTCTCAAGGTGAATCTCCGGCTCGAAGGTCAAACTCCGGCCAGAGATTTGTGGTGTTGCCAGACTGGGCAATTGGTGTTGCCGGACCGGTGGTAAGGTTTGAGTCTTTGCTAAACCGGAAGTCGGTAAGGTAGTGCCATTCGGTCCGTACCCCAGGCAGGAAGTTGGTAAGGCGGTTCGGTCGGTAAGGCAATTCACTGTCGGTTCACACAACGGGCCGGAAGTTGTAGATAGTACAGGGTTCTGGTCTTTTGTAAGGTAAGGTAGTCTTGGCACTGCATTACCCATTTATCTGGTGGTTGGTGTACCCACTAAATTAGGGAGTTTCACCTACTGATATATTTATTTTATACTTTTTTCCCTTGTTGTCGATTTTTGCGTGTGATTTGATTTTGCTCTTGGATATTATATTTTTGGTTTTGGGTGAATATGGCTCCTGCTCCTGCGAGCAAGAAGAAAGGTAAAGGGAAGGCGGACACGTCGGATATGTCGGCCGAGGATCCGACTACTTCTAAGCCGGTACCGAAGGATGATGCGTCGGACACGACGGCCTTTGAATTTGAGCCGCCGGTTGCGACTAGGTGTCGAGCACGGAAACGGAGGAAGTGGCAAACAACTCGGGTAAGGGGTCGGGCAAGCGTTTTAAGCTCGGGTCCCCGATGGCTAAGCGAGCTGCTGCTGGTTCTGTTGCTGGGAACTTACCTAATTTGAGTGGTGTTGTTGCTGCGGCGAGTAGGGCTGGAAGAGTTGCTTCATCTTCGGCTTCGGCTAGTGTCTGGATATTAAACCAGACGGTGGTAGGTGCCAAAGACATCACTCAGGCAATGATGGAAGATGTGTTGGTGGATGGTGTGGATCCTATTCTGGGTCGGAAGATTTTGGAGAATGCGGCTAAGTTCAAGGTCTTTAATTTGATGGCCGAGAATGAAAAGCTGAAGGGAAAGCTGAAGGGAAAGCTGAAGGTTTTGGAGGCGGGGCAGTCCACCTTCAAGGTTCCTGCTGTCCCTGCAGTGGCATCCAGGTCTGCGTCGGCTTCTAGAAGGGTTCCTGTTGTCCCTGCTACTACAGCTGCTGTTGCCCCTGCTGTCAATTTGCCTAAGCCGGTGGAAACTTGGTCGGTGGTGGTGAAAGGCAAAAAGGGTGTTACTTCAAATTAGGTGGTGGAGAAGGTGGTGAAGGAGGTTGGCCCTACCTTGGGCGTTCGTGTGCACCAACTGAGGCCGATTCGTCGAAGTGATGGTGCGGTGATACGCACACCATCGGTGGCTGAGAGGGAGAAAGTGGCAGCCAACGAAAAGTTTGGGGAAGTTGGACTGGAAGTGTCAGTGAACGATAAGTTGGGTCCTAAGGTGGTGGTGCAGCGCGTCCATCCGGAAATCACTCCGGATGAGTTTATGGGGGAGCTCTACGACCTGAACTACAGGCGTAGGATGACTCCTGAGGAGTTCAAGAGATAGATATTGATTAAAAATGATTCTATATGATATTGATTGAATGCTACGCACATTTGTATGTTCACTTTTAGCTATAACATAACATATATATATATATGTTATGTTATATGAATAATAATGAACTGCAATGTCCTTTTTCCGTCCATTTTTTGATTCGTACAATGTACGATATTTTTCGTATATATTAGGCATGGATTTTTTTCGGTGCAGTTCTGTTTTCTCTGTCAAGATTCAAGGATTCTTCATATTTTCCTAAAAAAAACGAACTGTTCATTCCACAATATTCATTATAACAGATTTCATGAAAATCGGATTAGTACTTTTTTGTATGCTTGTACGTAAATTTGGTATAATAATTGTTTATAGTTCCTCCTGAGGTCGGATCTATCGGTATACCAAATTTCATGTAAGTCGGTTCAGTAGTTTTCTGTAAGAAGTTTGTATAACAATTATATAGAAAAAAAAGTGAGCATAAGAAGAATCGTAACTCAATTCAATTCAATTTTATTTCCAACAAATTTTCCTCTTATATGTTCATTAAAAACTATATTTATGATTACATATTTCCTTGCATGTACACTAGGTACATTTCATGGACTCATCACATTAAAGAGGTACATTTTTATAGCAGTGCCAATAAATAAACATTTAAATATAAATCAATACATTTAAGCCTTCACAAAAAATTCTCCAAAAAAGGGAAAAAAGGAGATCAAAATTTCTTAAAACTAATACTTATACCAAATAAAAATAACTTAAAACAAGTAAGAAGTTATAGTCGGGCGTGGCCGACCATATGATACCCTTCACCAATTGCGAATATTAAATGTGTTTAATTTCAATAATGAAGCATTTCTGTTAAACTTATATAGGTTCCAAATAATGTCTGTTCATGTACGGTTGTATGCTGACTAGGAGAAATAAAAGACCGATTTCAATAATTTTCAACAGCCTTCGTCATTGGATCCAGAGAATAGTATGTGACCCATTTTAACAAATTATATTCAAAATTGTGATCTGTTGCGTGCACACAAGGTTTACACGGTCACAAAGACGAACATAGCTTAATGAGGACAAATATTTTTGAGTGTTACAAACATCACCACATTGTGCCAACTTTTAGATAGATAGTAGTATATTAGACGTAGTTAAAAGATAAAGGTCCGGATGTATGGGGGCTAAGGCAGAAATTGAGCTGATCCTTATAAAATGTATTATTGGGAATTATCTATATATATATAAAAATGAATGTGTATTTGTTTGTATGTTTGTATGTTTATATGTTTGTGTGTTTATATGTTTTCTTCAGATTTTCACAGCGTATTCCTGTATATCTGGCAATAGGCTCCTTTTTATTTCCGATCATGGCGAAAAATTACAGTGTTATTTATAATTATATCAAACTTAGTTGTGCCAATTTTTGGGAAGATAGTAGTATATTTGTCGTAGTTATGAGCTAAAAGGCCAAAATCGGTAGGTCCGGTTGTATGGGGGCTAAGGCAAAACTTGGTCCGATCCTTATAAAATTTAATGTCGACATTTATGTTTATATAAAATCTATTTGTGGCAAATTTCATCGTAATACTAGTGTTTATAAATGATGAATGGACATTCAAGTCATTTTCTGAAGGGGATTTTGTATGGGGGATAGGGTCAAATAATGCCCGATCATTATAAAAATCGACAGTGTTATTTATAATTATATCAAACTTAGTTGTGCCTTGTGATTTTTGGAGAGATAGTAGTATATTTGACAAAGTTATGAGCTAAAAGGCCCAAATCGGAAGGTCCGGGTATATGGGGGCTAGGGCAAAACTTGGGCCGATCCCTATAAAATTTATTGTTGGGAATTATGTCTATACAAAACTCATTTTTGCCAAATTTCATCGTTATACTAGTGTTTATAAGTGAATTGTGGACATTCAAGTCATTTTCTGAGGGGGACTTTGTATGGGGGCAAGGGTCAAATAATGTCCGATCTTTACGAAAATCACTAGAATTATTAAGACATATATATAACACTAAATTTTTCCAATTTTTGTAGAGATAGTAGCTCATTTAACATAATTATGAGGTCAAAAGCCCTATTCGGGGGGTCCGGTTGTATGGGGGCTAGGTGAAATAATGGACCGATTTCAACCATTTTCAATAGCGTTCGTCCTTGGACCAAGAGAAGTGCGACCTGTAGAGTGCGCACAAGGTTTACATGGACACACAGACAGACAGACAGACAGACAGACGGACGGACGGACAGACGGACATAGCTTAATCGACTCAGGAAGTGATTCTGAGCCGATTGGTATACTTTAAGGTATATATGTATATATATACTTTAAGGCATAATACCCTCCCCACTATAGTGGTGTAGGGTATAACTAGGGAAGATAATAAAGTACAAAAGATAATGAAGAAATATTTACAAGATAGAGTGAAAGTAGAAAATATATTTCCAAAAGAGAAGGCCTATTGTCCAGTATTATACACCACGTCATCCAAGTCCAATGTACCTATTCTTCTATGGTAGAATAATAGGTTTGCACCCTGAAGAAGGCCGGCCTCCTGTAACGTTATAATGTCCACCGGGGACATGTATCGAGTCGTCCTAATAGTCCCTATATCCTTTGCCCTACTAAAACATCCATGGACAAGACTGTTCCCTAAAGAACGAGCCTTTTCATGAAACCGCCCTGGCCATGAAACCGTCTATGCTTTCAAACCCTATGCACGGTAAATGGATACGCAAGATGGCCGACGCCATATCCCATCCGGACCTCGCCTTCGCCTAAGTCCCAGGAATGCGACCAGTATTCGTCGCTCCCATATCCTAAGCCGTTCCATCTGAGCAGAAGATATTCTGAACCAGACTGGAAAGGCGTACGTTTCGTGAGCTCCAATACGTGGTCAACGTGACGATAAAACTTAAAATTCTCGTGGAATACCACCCCGAGGTACTTCATCCTGTCCGATACAGGAAGCCACTAATTCCCAGTCCGTAGAAAAAGAATGAATGACCTACTGTTCGGATAAAGGTACTTACGTCGGCCCTTGATCATCACAGCAACCGACTTTCTCACATTGAGAAGAATCGTGACGTCCAATCATGATTTTATATTGTTCCACTTTAGAATAGAACTATTAGTGTTCTAAATTTCATGTAAATCGGTTCAGTAGTTTGGCCGTGAAAGCGGAACAAACAGACAGTCTCTTTCATATAATTATAGGATAGGTGTTATGTATTGTACATTTACCAAAGTTCCCACTGTCTGTTAACCATCACTTTTGCTGTAGTAATCGTACTGTACGGACGTGTTTCTATAAGCGGTATTTTTGTCGGTGAATTTCGGAGTGAAATAGTGTGAATATATTAGCGAGCGATAGTTCATTGTAAAACTGGGACTCTATAGATTCAGAATCTGTTGGAATTTTGAAAATCGGTCGAGTGATTCCGTCGATGCGTGCGGATTAAAATCCGATATCGGTTTTTGTGTGTGGTGTGTTTATTTTTATATACAACGCGTGTTTTGTTTATTTTTGTTTGTACAAAAGTAAACAAAGTTTTTGAGACTCCTTTTGTCAGCGTAGTCTCAAGGTGAATCTCCGGCTCGAAGGTCAAACTCCGGCCAGAGATTTGTGGTGTTG
Organism: Lucilia sericata; assembly: GCF_015586225.1. Classification (NCBI taxonomy): domain Eukaryota; kingdom Metazoa; phylum Arthropoda; class Insecta; order Diptera; family Calliphoridae; genus Lucilia; species Lucilia sericata. Next base: position 238,024 of record NW_023994168.1, read on the forward strand.
CCAGACTGGGCAATTGGTGTTGCCGGACCGGTGGTAAGGTTTGAGTCTTTGCTAAACCGGAAGTCGGTAAGGTAGTGCCATTCGGTCCGTACCCCAGGCAGGAAGTTGGTAAGGCGGTTCGGTCGGTAAGGCAATTCACTGTCGGTTCACACAACGGGCCGGAAGTTGTAGATAGTACAGGGTTCTGGTCTTTTGTAAGGTAAGGTAGTCTTGGCACTGCATTACCCATTTATCTGGTGGTTGGTGTACCCACTAAATTAGGGAGTTTCACCTACTGATATATTTATTTTATACTTTTTTCCCTTGTTGTCGATTTTTGCGTGTGATTTGATTTTGCTCTTGGATATTATATTTTTGGTTTTGGGTGAATATGGCTCCTGCTCCTGCGAGCAAGAAGAAAGGTAAAGGGAAGGCGGACACGTCGGATATGTCGGCCGAGGATCCGACTACTTCTAAGCCGGTACCGAAGGATGATGCGTCGGACACGACGGCCTTTGAATTTGAGCCGCCGGTTGCGACTAGGTGTCGAGCACGGAAACGGAGGAAGTGGCAAACAACTCGGGTAAGGGGTCGGGCAAGCGTTTTAAGCTCGGGTCCCCGATGGCTAAGCGAGCTGCTGCTGGTTCTGTTGCTGGGAACTTACCTAATTTGAGTGGTGTTGTTGCTGCGGCGAGTAGGGCTGGAAGAGTTGCTTCATCTTCGGCTTCGGCTAGTGTCTGGATATTAAACCAGACGGTGGTAGGTGCCAAAGACATCACTCAGGCAATGATGGAAGATGTGTTGGTGGATGGTGTGGATCCTATTCTGGGTCGGAAGATTTTGGAGAATGCGGCTAAGTTCAAGGTCTTTAATTTGATGGCCGAGAATGAAAAGCTGAAGGGAAAGCTGAAGGGAAAGCTGAAGGTTTTGGAGGCGGGGCAGTCCACCTTCAAGGTTCCTGCTGTCCCTGCAGTGGCATCCAGGTCTGCGTCGGCTTCTAGAAGGGTTCCTGTTGTCCCTGCTACTACAGCTGCTGTTGCCCCTGCTGTCAATTTGCCTAAGCCGGTGGAAACTTGGTCGGTGGTGGTGAAAGGCAAAAAGGGTGTTACTTCAAATTAGGTGGTGGAGAAGGTGGTGAAGGAGGTTGGCCCTACCTTGGGCGTTCGTGTGCACCAACTGAGGCCGATTCGTCGAAGTGATGGTGCGGTGATACGCACACCATCGGTGGCTGAGAGGGAGAAAGTGGCAGCCAACGAAAAGTTTGGGGAAGTTGGACTGGAAGTGTCAGTGAACGATAAGTTGGGTCCTAAGGTGGTGGTGCAGCGCGTCCATCCGGAAATCACTCCGGATGAGTTTATGGGGGAGCTCTACGACCTGAACTACAGGCGTAGGATGACTCCTGAGGAGTTCAAGAGATAGATATTGATTAAAAATGATTCTATATGATATTGATTGAATGCTACGCACATTTGTATGTTCACTTTTAGCTATAACATAACATATATATATATATGTTATGTTATATGAATAATAATGAACTGCAATGTCCTTTTTCCGTCCATTTTTTGATTCGTACAATGTACGATATTTTTCGTATATATTAGGCATGGATTTTTTTCGGTGCAGTTCTGTTTTCTCTGTCAAGATTCAAGGATTCTTCATATTTTCCTAAAAAAAACGAACTGTTCATTCCACAATATTCATTATAACAGATTTCATGAAAATCGGATTAGTACTTTTTTGTATGCTTGTACGTAAATTTGGTATAATAATAGTTTATAATTCCTCCTGAGGTCGGATCTATCGGTATACCAAATTTCATGTAAGTCGGTTCAGTAGTTTTCTGTAAGAAGTTTGTATAACAATTATATAGAAAAAAAAGTGAGCATAAGAAGAATCGTAACTCAATTCAATTCAATTTTATTTCCAACAAATTTTCCTCTTATATGTTCATTAAAAACTATATTTATGATTACATATTTCCTTGCATGTACACTAGGTACATTTCATGGACTCATCACATTAAAGAGGTACATTTTTATAGCAGTGCCAATAAATAAACATTTAAATATAAATCAATACATTTAAGCCTTCACAAAAAATTCTCCAAAAAAGGGAAAAAAGGAGATCAAAATTTCTTAAAACTAATACTTATACCAAATAAAAATAACTTAAAACAAGTAAGAAGTTATAGTCGGACGTGGCCGACCATATGATACCCTACACCAATTGCGAATATTAAATGTGTTTAATTTCAATAATGAAGCATTTCTGTTAAACTTATATAGGTTCCAAATAATGTCTGTTCATGTACGGTTGTATGCTGACTAGGAGAAATAAAAGACCGATTTCAATAATTTTCAACAGCCTTCGTCATTGGATCCAGAGAATAGTATGTGACCCATTTTAACAAATTATATTCAAAATTGTGATCTGTTGCGTGCACACAAGGTTTACACGGTCACAAAGACGCACATAGCTTAATGAGGACAAATATTTTTGAGTGTTACAAACATCACCACATTGTGCCAACGTTTAGATAGATAGTAGTATATTAGACGTAGTTAAAAGATAAAGGTCAGGATGTATGGGGGCTAAGGCAGAAATTGAGCTGATCCTTATAAAATGTATTATTGGGAATTATCTATATATATATAAAAATGAATGTGTATTTGTTTGTATGTTTGTATGTTTATATGTTTGTGTGTTTATATGTTTTCTTCAGATTTTCACAGCGTATTCCTGTATATCTGGCAATAGGCTCCTTTTTATTTCCGATCATGGCAAAAAATTACAGTATTATTTATAATTATATCAAACTTAGTTGTGCCAATTTTTGGGAAGATAGTAGTATATTTGTCGTAGTTATGAGCTAAAAGGCCAAAATCGGTAGGTCCGGTTGTATGGGGGCTAAGGCAAAACTTGGTCCGATCCTTATAAAATTTAATGTCGACATTTATGTTTATATAAAATCTATTTGTGGCAAATTTCATCGTAATACTAGTGTTTATAAATGATGAATGGACATTCAAGTCATTTTCTGAAGGGGATTTTGTATGGGGGATAGGGTCAAATAATGCCCGATCATTATAAAAATCGACAGTGTTATTTATAATTATATCAAACTTAGTTGTGCCTTGTGATTTTTGGAGAGATAGTAGAATATTTGACAAAGTTATGAGCTAAAAGGCCCAAATCGGAAGGTCCGGGTATATGGGGGCTAGGGCAAAACTTTGGCCGATCCCTATAAAATTTATTGTTGGGAATTATGTCTATACAAAGCTCATTTTTGCCAAATTTCATCGAGATACTAGTGTTTATAAGTGAATTGTGGACATTCAAGTCATTTTCTGAGGGGGACTTTGTATGGGGGCAAGGGTCAAATAATGTCCGATCTTTACGAAAATCACTAGAATTATTAAGACATATATAACACTAAATTTTTCCAATTTTTGTAGAGATAGTAGCTCATTTAACATAATTATGAGGTCAAAAGCCCTATTCGGGGGGTCCGGTTGTATGGGGGCTAGGTGAAATAATGGACCGATTTCAACCATTTTCAATAGCGTTCGTCCTTGGACCAAGAGAAGTGCGACCTGTAGAGTGCGCACAAGGTTTACATGGACACACAGACAGACAGACAGACAGACAGACAGACGGACGGACGGACAGACGGACATAGCTTAATCGACTCAGGAAGTGATTCTGAGCCGATTGGTATACTTTAAGGTATATATGTATATATATACTTTAAGGCATAATACCCTCCCCACTATAGTGGTGTAGGGTATAACTAGGGAAGATAATAAAGTACAAAAGATAATGAAGAAATATTTACAAGATAGAGTGAAAGTAGAAAATATATTTCCAAAAGAGAAGGCCTATTGTCCAGTATTATACACCACGTCATCCAAGTCCAATGTACCTATTCTTCTATGGTAGAATAATAGGTTTGCACCCTGAAGAAGGCCGGCCTCCTGTAACGTTATAATGTCCACCGGGGACATGTATCGAGTCGTCCTAATAGTCCCTATATCCTTTGCCCTACTAAAACATCCATGGACAAGACTGTTCCCTAAAGAACGAGCCTTTTCATGAAACCGCCCTGGCCATGAAACCGTCTATGCTTTCAAACCCTATGCACGGTAAATGGATACGCAAGATGGCCGACGCCATATCCCATCCGGACCTCGCCTTCGCCTAAGTCCCAGGAATGCGACCAGTATTCGTCGCTCCCATATCCTAAGCCGTTCCATCTGAGCAGAAGATATTCTGAACCAGACTGGAAAGGCGTACGTTTCGTGAGCTCCAATACGTGGTCAACGTGACGATAAAACTTAAAATTCTCGTGGAATACCACCCCGAGGTACTTCATCCTGTCCGATACAGGAAGCCACTAATTCCCAGTCCGTAGAAAAAGAATGAATGACCTACTGTTCGGATAAAGGTACTTACGTCGGCCCTTGATCATCACAGCAACCGACTTTCTCACATTGAGAAGAATCGTGACGTCCAATCATGATTTTATATTGTTCCACTTTAGAATAGAACTATTAGTGTTCTAAATTTCATGTAAATCGGTTCAGTAGTTTGGCCGTGAAAGCGGAACAAACAGACAGTCTCTTTCATATAATTATAGGATAGGTGTTATGTATTGTACATTTACCAAAGTTCCCACTGTCTGTTAACCATCACTTTTGCTGTAGTAATCGTACTGTACGGACGTGTTTCTATAAGCGGTATTTTTGTCGGTGAATTTCGGAGTGAAATAGTGTGAATATATTAGCGAGCGATAGTTCATTGTAAAACTGGGACTCTATAGATTCAGAATCTGTTGGAATTTTGAAAATCGGTCGAGTGATTCCGTCGATGCGTGCGGATTAAAATCCGATATCGGTTTTTGTGTGTGGTGTGTTTATTTTTATATACAACGCGTGTTTTGTTTATTTTTGTTTGTAAAAACAAAGTAAACAAAGTTTTTGAGACTCCTTTTGTCAGCGTAGTCTCAAGGTGAATCTCCGGCTCGAAGGTCAAACTCCGGCCAGAGATTTGTGGTGTTGCCAGACTGGGCAATTGGTATTGCCGGACCGGTGGTAAGGTTTGAGTCTTTGCTAAACCGGAAGTCGGTAAGGTAGTGTCATTCGGTCCGTACCACAGGCAGGAAGTTGGTAAGGCAGTGCAATTGCTAAGGCGGTTCGGTCAGTAAGGCAATTCACTGTCGGTTCACACAACAGGCCGGAAGTTGTAGATAGTACAGGGTTCTAGTCTTTTGTAAGGTAAGGCAGTCTTGGCACTGCATTACCCATTTATCTGGTGGTTGGTGTACCCACTAAATTAGGGGGTTTCACCTACTGATATATTTATTTTATACTTTTTTCCCTTGTTGACGATTTTTGCGTGTGATTTGATTTTGCTCTTGGATATTATATTTTTGGTTTTGGGTGAATATGGCTCCTGCTCCTGCGAGCAAGAAGAAAGGTAAAGGGAAGGCGGACACGTCGGATATGTCGGCCGAGGATCCGACTACTTCTAAGCCGGTACCGAAGGGTGATGCGTCGGACACGACGGCCTTTGAATTTGAGCCGCCGGCTGCGACTAGGAGGCTACGTCATACGGATAGCGAAATGTCGAGCACGGAAACGGAGGAAGTGGCAAACAACTCGGGTAAGGGGTCGGGCAAGCGTTTTAAGCTCGGGTCCCCGATGGCTAAGCGAGCTGCTGCTGGTTCTGTTGCTGGTGTTGCTGGGAACTTACCTAATTTGAGTGGTGTTGTTGCTGCGGCGAGTAGGGCTGGAAGAGTTGCTTCATCTTCGGCTTCGGCTAGTGTCTGGATATTAAACCAGACGGTGGTAGGTGCCAAAGATATTACTCAGGCAATGATGGAAGGTGTGTTGGTGGATGGTGTGGATCCTATTCTGGGTCGGAAGATTTTGGAGAATGCGGCTAAGTTCGAGGTCTTTAATTTGATGGCCGAGAATGAAAAGCTGAAGGGAAAGCTGAAGGGAAAGCTGAAGGTTTTGGAGGCGGGGCAGTCCACCTTCAAGGTTCCTGCTGTCCCTGCAGTGGCATCCAGGTCTGCGTCGGCTTCTAGAAGGTTTCCTGTTGTCCCTGCTACTACAGCTGTTGTTGCCCCTGCTGTCAATTTGCCTAAGCCGGTGGAAACTTGGTCGGTGGTGGTGAAAGGCAAAAAGGGTGTTACTTCAAATTAGGTGGTAGAGAAGGTGGTGAAGGAGGTTGGCCCTACCTTGGACGTTCGTGTGCACCAACTGAGGCCGATTCGTCGAAGTGATGGTGCGGTGATACGCACACCATCGGTGGCTGAGATTGAGAAAGTGGCAGCCAACGAAAAGTTTGGGGAAGTTGGACTGGAAGTGTCAGTGAACGATAAGTTGTGTCCTAAGGTGGTGGTGCAGCGCGTCCATCCGGAAATCACTCCGGATGAGTTTATGGGGGAGCTCTACGACCTGAACTACAGGCGTAGGATGACTCCTGAGGAGTTCAAGAGGTCAGTCAGGTTAGTCTCTGCATCCTGGAAGTCTACAGGCGGGTCGGTAAGTGTCATTCTAGAGGGCAATAACGAGGCCATGCAGCAATTGCTGGACAATGGCCGGTGTTATATTAAGTGGTTTTCCTTTATGGTGCGCCCACATGATGCCGTGTCTAGCTGCTTTCGTTGCCTGGGCTTTGACCATAGGGTGGAGAGTGTAGGATGACGGAGGGCGTGTGCCGCCTCTGCGGGCAGGTTGGACATTTGGCTTCACGCTGTGTAAACGAAATCCATTGTAGGAACTGTGCTTTTAAGGGACTACCGGCTGACCATTTGATGATGTCAGCTGCCTGTCCGGTATACAGCGCGATGGTGGCTAGGGCGAACGTCAGACACTAAACGCCATGCACTTCAACTCCATAAATTTTTTGCAGCTCAACTGCCAGCGGTCATATGCAGTGATAATGATTCTATATGATATTGATTAAAAATGATTCTATATGATATTGATTGAATGCTACGCACATTTGTATGTTCACTTTTAGCTATAACATATATATATATATGTTATGTTATATGAATAATAATGAACTGCAATGTCCTTTTTCCGTCCATTTTTTGATTCGTACAATGTACGATATTTTTCGTATATATTAGGCATGGATTTTTTTCGGTGTAGTTCTGTTTTCTCTGTCAAGATTCAAGGATTCTTCATATTTTCCTAAAAAAAAACGAACTGTTCATTCCACAATATTCATTATAACAGATTTCATGAAAATCGGATTAGTACTTTTTTGTATGCTTGTACGTAAATTGGGTATAATAATTGTTTATAGTTCCTCCTGAGGTCGGATCTATCGGTATACCAAATTTCATGTAAATCGGTTCAGTAGTTTTCTGTAAGAAGTTTGTATAACAATTATATAGAAAAAAAGTGAGCATAAGAAGAATCGTAACTCAATTCAATTCAATTTTATTTCCAACAAATTTTCCTCTTATATGTTCATTAAAAACTATATTTATGATTACATATTTCCTTACATGTACACTAGGTACATTTCATGGACTCATCACATTAAAGAGGTACATTTTTATAGCAGTGCCAATAAATAAACATTTAAATATAAATTAATACATTTAAGCCTTCACAAAAAATTCTCCAAAAAAGGGGAAAAAGGAGATCAAAATTTCTTAAAACTAATACTTATACCAAATAAAAATAACTTAAAACAAGTAAGAAGTTATAGTCGGGCGTGGCCGACCATATGATACCCTACACCAATTGCGAATATTAAATGTGATTAATTTCAATAATGAAGCATTTTTTGTTAAACTTATATAGGTTCCAAATAATGTCTGTTCATGTACGGTTGTATGCTGACTAGGAGAAATAAAAGACCGATTTCAATAATTTTCAACAGCCTTCGTCATTGGATCCAGAGAATAGTATGTGACCCATTTTAACAAATTATATTCAAAATTGTGATCTGTTGCGTGCACACAAGGTTTACACGGTCACAAAGACGCACATAGCTTAATAAGGACAAATATTTTTGAGTGTTACAAACATCACCACATTGTGCCAACTTTTAGATAGATAGTAGTATATTAGACGTAGTTAAAAGATAAAGGTCCGGATGTATGGGGGCTAAGGCAGAAATTGAGCCGATCCTTATAAAATGTATTATTGGGAATTATCTATATATATATAACAAGTAAGAGTGTTATATTCGGCTGTGCCGAATCTCATATACCCACCATCAAACCGTATGCCGTAAAAGGAATGCTCCCCTATAAACATCAGATATTTGGAATATGACTTAAGTCAATTATGGCCCGAGCTCTTTTGAACTAGCAAAATATAAATTAAAAAAAAAAAATATTTTATTTCAATTCTTAAACCGTGAGCGTCAATTATGAACCGATACTCATAAAATTTTGTACATTCAGGGCTATACTCGTATTTTAAATAAGGAACACTTGTAGTTTATTAGCCAAAACTCTTTCCTGAAGGGAACCTTTTGTGTATTACCGACACATTCCGCATGAAATTCGGAGCGAATTTCATAACCGCATTTCATAACTCATATTTTAAGCCAGTAATGATCGTTTAAGTAATTTTTTGAAGGGGACCTTATATGGGCGGTAGGGTAAATTATATACCGATCCTCCCTAAATTTGGTGGAGAGATTAAACTTATGTGCGTCAATTTTCGTCACATTCATATTTTTAAGCCAGTAATGAGCATTGTAGTTATTTGCAGAGGGGGATCTTTTATGGGGGAAGGGTCATTTATGAGCCGATCCAAAAAAATTGGTACAGAGGTTTTGGCTCGTAAGAAACTTACGTGTGTAGCATTTCATCGTTTTACTCGTATTTTTAAGACAGTAGTAAGCGTTTAAGCTATTTCCTGAAGTGGACCCAAAAGGGGGAGTAGGGCCAATTATCGACCTATCAACATAAAAGTTATTAAAAAGATTTTGGCTCGAGAGGAACTTTATTGTGCAAAATTGTATTGCTATACTCGTATTTTTTAGCCAGTAATGAGCGTTAAAGTCATTTTCAGAAGGGGACCTTATATGGGGGATAGGGTCATTTATGGGCCGATCTTAAAAAAAATTCGTAGAGCGATTTTGGTTCGTAAGAAACTTACGTATGTAGCATTTCATCGCTATACTCGCATTTTTGGACCAGTAATGAGTGTTAAAGTAATTTTCTAAAGGGGGCCTTATATGGGGGGTAGGGTCAATTATAAACCGATCCTCAAAAAATTTGGTAGAGAGATTTTAGTTCGTAAGAAACATACTTATACCGAATTTCATCGCTATACTTGCATTTTGGGACCAGCAATGAGTGTTAAAGTAATTTTCTGAAGGGGACCTTATATGGGGGGTAGGGTCATTTATGGACCGATCCTCAAGAAGTTTGGTAGAAAGATTTTGGCTCATATGAAACTTATTTATGTCGAATTTCATCGCTATACTTGTACTTCTAAAGCAGTTATGCCCGTTAAAGCTGTTTTTTGGAGGTCCACTTGTATGGGGGCTATCCGAAAAAGTGGACCGATATTGCCCACTTTCAATACCAAACAAACCTTAACAATAGAGAATATTTATGCAAAATTTCAACTGCCTAGCTTCTCTCGTGTGGTCCCTATCGTGATTTCAACAGACAGACGGACGGACGGACGGACGGACGGACAGACGGACAGACGGACGGACATGGCTAGATCGTCTTAGAATCTAATAAGGATCCAGAATATATATACTTTTATGGGTCTTAGACGAATATTTCAATGTGTTACAAACGGAATGACAAAAACAATATACCCCCCATCTTTTTTGATGGTGGGTATAAAAATGAATGTCTATTTGTTTGTATGTTTATATGTTTGTGTGTTTATATGTTTTCTTCAGATTTTCACAGCGTATTCCTGTATATCTTGCAATAGGCTCCTTTTTATTTCCGATCATGGCGAAAAATTACAGTGTTATTTATAATTATATGAAACTTAGTTGTGCCAATTTTTGGGAAGATAGTAGTATATTTGTCGTAGTTAAGAGCTAAAAGGCCAAAATCGGTAGGTCCGGTTGTATGTGGGCTAAGGCAAAACTTGGTCCGATCCTTATAAAATTTAATGTCGATATTTATGTTTATATAAAATCTATTTGTGGCAAATTTCATCGTAATACTAGTGTTTATAAATGATGAATGGACATTCAAGTCATTTTCTGAAGGGGATTTTGTATGGGGGATAGGGTCAAATAATGCCCGATCATTATAAAAATCGACAGTGTTATTTATAATTATATCAAACTTAGTTGTGCCTTGTGATTTTTGGAGAGATAGTAGTATATTTGACAAAGTTATGAGCTAAAAGGCCCAAATCGGAAGGTCCGGGTATATGGGGGCTAGGGCAAAACTTGGGTGTTACAAACATCAGCACAAACGCATAATACCCTCCCCACTATAGTGGTGTAGGGTATAACTAGGGAAGATAATAAAGTACAAAAGATAATGAAGAAATATTTACAAGATAGAGTGAAAGTAGAAAATATATTTACAAAAGAGAAGGCCTATTGTCCAGTATTATACACCACGTCATCCAAGTCCAATGTACCTATTCTTCTATGGTAGAATAATAGGTTTGCACCCTGATAAAGAAGGCCGGCCTCCTGTAACGTTATAATGTCCACCGGGGACATGTATCGCGTCGTCCTAATAGTCCCTATATCCTTTGCCCTACTAAAACATCCATGGACAAGACTGTTCCCTAAAGAACGAGCCTTTTCATGAAACCGCCCTGGCCATGAAACCGTCTATGCTTTCAAACCCTATGCACGGTAAATGGATGCGCAAGATGGCCGACGCCATATCCCATCCGGACCTCGCCTTCGCCTAAGTCCCAGGAATGCGACCAGTATTCGTCGCTCCCATATCCTAAGCCGTTCTATCTGAGCAGAAGATATTCTGAACCAGACTGGAAAGGCGTACGTTTCGTGAGCTCCAATACGTGGTCAACGTGACGATAAAACTTAAAATTCTCGTGGAATACCACCCCGAGGTACTTCATCCTGTCCGATACAGGAAGCCACTAATTCCCAGTCCGTAGAAAAAGAATGAATGACCTACTGTTCGGATAAAGGTACTTACGTCGGCCCTTGATCATCACAGCAACCGACTTTCCCACATTGAGAAGAATCGTGGCGTCCAATCATGATTTTATATTGTTCCACTTTAGAATAGAACTATTAGTGTTCTAAATTTCATGTAAATCGGTTCAGTAGTTTGGCCGTGAAAGCGGAACAAACAGACAGTCTCTTTCATATAATTATAGGATAGGTGTTATGTATTGTACATTTATCAAAGTTCCCACTGTCTGTTAACCATCACTTTTGCTGTAGTAATCGTACTGTACGGACGTGTTTCTATAAGCGGTATTTTTGTCGGTGAATTTCGGAGTGAAATAGTGTGAATATATTAGCGAGCGATAGTTCATTGTAAAACTGGGACTCTATAGATTCAGAATCTGTTGGAATTTTGAAAATCGGTCGAGTGATTCCGTCGATGCGTGCGGATTAAAATCCAATATCGGTTTTTGTGTGTGGTGTGTATATTTTTATATACAACGTGTGTTTTGTTTATTTTTATTTGTACAAAAGTAAACAAAGTTTTTGAGACTCCTTTTGTCAGCGGAGTCTCAAGGTGAATCTCCGGCTCGAAGGTCAAACTCCGGCCAGAGATTTGTGGTGTTGCCAGACTGGGCAATTGGTGTTGCCGGACCGGTGGTAAGGTTTGAGTCTTTGCTAAACCGGAAGTCGGTAAGGTAGTGTCATTCGGTCCGTACCCCAGGCAGGAAGTTGGTAAGGCAGTGCAATTGCTAAGGCGGTTCGGTCAGTAAGGCAATTCACTGTAGGTTCACACAACAGGCCGGAAGTTGTAGATAGTACAGGGTTCTAGTCTTTTGTAAGGTAAGGCAGTCTTGGCACTGCATTACCCATTTATCTGGTGGTTGGTGTACCCACTAAATTAGGGGGTTTCACCTACTGATATATTTATTTTATACTTTTTTCCCTTGTTGACGATTTTTGCGTGTGATTTGATTTTGCTCTTGGATATTATATTTTTGGTTTTGGGTGAATATGGCTCCTGCTCCTGCGAGCAAGAAGAAAGGTAAAGGGAAGGCGGACACGTCGGATATGTCGGCCGAGGATCCGACTACTTCTAAGCCGGTACCGAAGGGTGATGCGTCGGACACGACGGCCTTTGAATTTGAGCCGCCGGCTGCGACTAGGAGGCTACGTCATACGGATAGCGAAATGTCGAGCACGGAAACGGAGGAAGTGGCAAACAACTCGGGTAAGGGGTCGGGCAAGCGTTTTAAGCTCGGGTCCCCGATGGCTAAGCGAGCTGCTGCTGGTTCTGTTGCTGGTGTTGCTGGGAACTTACCTAATTTGAGTGGTGTTGTTGCTGCGGCGAGTAGGGCTGGAAGAGTTGCTTCATCTTCGGCTTCGGCTAGTGTCTGGATATTAAACCAGACGGTGGTAGGTGCCAAAGATATTACTCAGGCAATGATGGAAGGTGTGTTGGTGGATGGTGTGGATCCTATTCTGGGTCGGAAGATTTTGGAGAATGCGGCTAAGTTCGAGGTCTTTAATTTGATGGCCGAGAATGAAAAGCTGAAGGGAAAGCTGAAGGGAAAGCTGAAGGTTTTGGAGGCGGGGCAGTCCACCTTCAAGGTTCCTGCTGTCCCTGCAGTGGCATCCAGGTCTGCGTCGGCTTCTAGAAGGGTTCCTGTTGTCCCTGTTACTACAGCTGCTGTTGCCCCTGCTGTCAATTTGCCTAAGCCGGTGGAAACTTGGTCGGTGGTGGTGAAAGGCAAAAAGGGTGTTACTTCAAATTAGGTGGTAGAGAAGGTGGTGAAGGAGGTTGGCCCTACCTTGGACGTTCGTGTGCACCAACTGAGGCCGATTCGTCGAAGTGATGGTGCGGTGATACGCACACCATCGGTGGCTGAGATTGAGAAAGTGGCAGCCAACGAAAAGTTTGGGGAAGTTGGACTGGAAGTGTCAGTGAACGATAAGTTGGGTCCTAAGGTGGTGGTGCAGCGCGTCCATCCGGAAATCACTCCGGATGAGTTTATGGGGGAGCTCTACGACCTGAACTACAGGCGTAGGATGACTCCTGAGGAGTTCAAGAGGTCAGTCAGGTTAGTCTCTGCATCCTGGAAGTCTACAGGCGGGTCGGTAAGTGTCATTCTAGAGGGCAATAACGAGGCCATGCAGCAATTGCTGGACAATGGCCGGTGTTATATTAAGTGGTTTTCCTTTATGGTGCGCCCACATGATGCCGTGTCTAGCTGCTTTCGTTGCCTGGGCTTTGACCATAGGGTGGAGAGTGTAGGATGACGGAGGGCGTGTGCCGCCTCTGCGGGCAGGTTGGACATTTGGCTTCACGCTGTGTAAACGAAATCCATTGTAGGAACTGTGCTTTTAAGGGACTACCGGCTGACCATTTGATGATGTCAGCTGCCTGTCCGGTGTACAGCGCGATGGTGGCTAGGGCGAACGCCAGACACTAAACGCCATGGACTTCAACTCCATAAATTTTTTGCAGCTCAACTGCCAGCGGTCATATGCAGTGATGTACGAATTGGGGCAAGCTATATGTGTCCGGGGGGCGACTTTTGCACTTGTGCAGGAGCCGTATACCTCGGGTGGTCGCATAAGAGGATTGCCGGGGGGTGTACGGTCGTTTACTGACTACGGGGGGAATGCGGCCGTTATTGTGTGTGACAGTGACTTAGACTGTACAGTTTTGTGTAGCAGCCACTTAGGCATTAGTATCTCCGCTGAAGGTAGTTTCGGTAGGGTTAGCGTATACTGTAGGTTTGGTTATCCATTGGAACCGTTCTTAAGCTGGTTACCAAGTGCGTCATGGTGGTGAATGAGCCGAGTGACCTGTACACTTTTGACGGTCCTATGGGTACCAGTGACATAGACGTTACAGCTGCCAATGGTGCAGCTATGACAGCATTTAACCTTAGGTGGAGGGTGTGTAATGACTGGAGTGTAAGTGACCATAGGCTCATTGAGTTTACGGTCACTCGCAGAGAACGTACGGTTAGGACAGACCAGACTCGAACTTGGAGGAATAGGAATATTGACTGGGACTCGTATGCAAGGTATTAGATGATCAGGTCGGTATGATAGATCAGTGGATGTGTCACACTAATGACCAGGGAAACCAAAATATGCAAATGCATGTTTTTTGTGGTGCGTCGTATGGACTCATGGATAAGATATTTACACGTTTCAGACCAATTTAAGAATTTTGGCATCGATTTGTTAGAGCATATTTTTGCATATTTTACCCATAAGAGCATAATTTTGCATGATTTGACTTTTGTAGCATATTTTCGAGTTTTTAGAGCATATTTTACTCTTTTAGTGCATATTTTGAAGTTTTTCGCTTTTTTTCATTTTTGTACATTTTTAATTTTCTTTTCAAAACTTTATTTAAAAAAAATCAAATTTATTTTTTTAATTTTTTAGCCTATTTTACAATTTTGAAAAAAAAATATTTTCTTTGTAGAACTTAAAAACTGTAAAAATACATTAGTCTCATGAAAACCAATGTTATATTTTTTATTCAATAAAGCATTAAATTTTAAATCGGACATAAACCCGATTACTTTGGATTTCATGACACCAATCTATTTTTATCGTTTAAAAAACTAGTATTGATAACACTGTAAGTATGTCAAAAAGACACAGAAAAACGCCGAGACACCTAAACTTAATTTTGGGTCGTAGAATCTATTGGCCTACTCCGTTTTGAAAATTTAGGTCAAAATCGGGAGATATTGTGTTTTAAAGTATGAACTCTTTATGAGGTGATTTTTTAATTTTTAAATTTTTGAAAAAAGTTTTCACGCATAGACATACGAACTAATTATAAAAAGCTAAATATATGTATGTGCATAATTAATTCATAATTTTCTATGCGTGAAAGTTTTTTTAATTTAAATAATCAAAAAACACCTCAGGAACAGTGTAAAATTTAAAATCCAATATCTCCCGATTTTTACCTAACTTTTCAAAACGGAGTATGCCACTAGATTCTACGACCGAAAATTAAGTTCACGTGTTTCGGCGTTTTTCTGTGTGAAGCTATGAATACAATTGGAAGAAATGTGTCAAACTTTGTAGTTTGAAATATGTTTTTTTGGGGACCAAATGGCTTCATGTTATTTATTGGTTATCTGAACGTAAAACAGAGTTCTATTAAACTAGTTCTTCAAACTAACAGATGAATCTATTATAAAAAATCTAGTAGGATGAAATATGACATTAAATATTTATTATTTCATTACAATTTCAGTCTCTTAAGCTTTTCAATGTTAAAATATAATTTAAAATAATTATTTTTGGAGCATATTTTTTAAATTTTAAGAGCATATTTTGAGATTTTTACGGCATATTTAAAGCGCTTAAAACACTTTTTTTAGAGCATGTTTTCGGTTTCCCTGCTAATGACACTTTGCTGGGTCGACGTCGTAAGACTAGGTTCAGCAAAGTGAAGTGGTGGACTCGTGAGCTGGATCTGATGCGAAGGTCAGTCAGGCGTCTCCGGAAACGATTCCAGAGAGCCAGATTCACTAACGCAGAGGATTTAGTTCAGCGCAAAGCTGACTATCTCTCGGCCTTACGTACGTATAAGGACATGATAATTAGAGTGAAAAAGGACGAGTGGCGAGACTTCGTACGGGACAATAAAGATGACCCCTGTGGTGCGGTTTACCGTATCTGCAGGGGTAGAAGACATGAGGACTTGGGATCCCTTAATGTTGGCGATACTGTATTGTCAACATGGGGGGATTGCATGAGCCTTCTGTTGGATGTTTTCTTTCCTCGTGAAGAGAATGCTGTCCCACTTCCCCCTCGGGAGGTGGCTGGCTCTCCGATCTTGGAAAGTTTTGAGATATCTGACAGTGTCTGCCGCGTTAAGAGCAGGAAATCGCCAGGTATTGATGGCATGACTGGAGAGATGTGTAAGAGCATCTGGAAGGCTGTGCCAGAATATCTGGAGTCAGTCTTTGGGAAGTGTTTCAGCGAGGGCTGCTTTCCTGAAGCTTGGAAGATTGCTCGGGTTGTCGTTCTCCTGAAGTCTCCTGATAGGGTGAGGAGTCAGTCTCCTTCCAGTACTTGGAAAAGAGCTTGAAAGGATGATGGTGTTTCGGCTAAAGGAGATCGCCAGGCCGACATCTTCTGAGTTTCAGTTCGGCTTTAAGGAGAGCATGAGTGTTGATGACGCTTGGCAACATGTTCGCAGTACGGTGAGCAACTCTACGGCCAAATATGTCTTGGGCATATTTATGGATTTTAAGGGTGCGTTTGATCATCTCTCCTGGAGTGCAATCTTGCGTAGGCTTTGTGATCTGAACTGCCAAGAGATAGCTCTTTGGCAAAGTTACTTCAGCGGTCGGAAAGCTTGTATTGTTGGTGCCAGCGGCACAGTTTGGAAAGATGCGTCGCGTTAATGCGTGAGGTAGTAGTGTTGGTGTGGAGGTGGCTATGGACAAGACGGTGATGATGCTTCTGAAAGGCAGCTTATCTTCGGCTTGTCCCCCATGCATACGTTCTGGCAATGTGGCCCTCAAGTATGTGACTGAGGTCAAGTACTTGGGGATTACTATGAGCGAGAGGATGAACTTTTTGGTTCATCTTGTTCGTGTCAGAGACAAGCTTTCCGTCGTTGTGGGACAGATCAGACGCATCCTTAGGAGTGATTGGGGTCTCAGCAGACGTGCCGTTCGTATTATATACGAAGGGTTATTTGTTGCTTGTGCAACGTATGGCTCGTCGGTATGGTACGAGACGGTTATGTCAGTTGTAGGCAGAAACAAGGTCTTATCGTGCCAGAAAGTTGCTTTGCTTGGCTGCTTGCCTGTTTGCCGAATGGTCTCAACCGATGCTCTTCAGGTCTTGCTCGGTGTAGCACCCCTTGACTTGGAAGTAATACGTCGTGGTATTGCTTTTAAGATCAAGAAGGGACTACCACTTCTAGATCGGGATTGGCTTTCTGCTCCTGACGTGGTTGGAGGACCTAAAGACATCAAGGCACTGCTTTGGGAGTGTCTGATCTCTAGGTGGCGGACGAGATGGACTAATAGTGACAAGGGGCGGGTAACGTATGGTTTCATACGTGACGTGACGTTCGTACAGGAACACCCATCCTTTAGCTTCGGCTTGAGTTTGGGTTTCATACTGACGGGACATGGCTCTCTTAATGCATTTTTGCATAAGAGAGGTCTGTCCGAAACTGCGGACTGTAGGTGCGGGACAGGTGTAGAAGACGTGGGGCACGTGCTTACAGCGTGTCCCCTGTACAGTGACATTAGGGATTTAGCGAGTATGAATATTACTCGGACCGGAGAAAATTGGGAGTACAGTAGGGCTTTAGAGGACGATAGGACAGTTGCTAGGTTGGGAGAATATGCTAGACAGGTATTCAATAGGAGGAGGACTGATGTTAGTGGAGGCAATCCCTAATGCGGTTACCCGTTGGTGGTGTTCCTTGCCAGGTGTCGTGCATTCTCGGCACTCTGGCTTGGCCTAGGTTGCACATAGGTATATGGCCGTTGGATAGTTGTTTTCGTCGTACGTTGTGAGCTGCTTTCCTTCCCCAGCTTCGTTTTTGCTGCATTATTTTGGATTTTCTCTCCCTGTCCGACTTTTTGTTGTTATACCCTACACCACTTTAGTGGGGAGGGTATATTGGATTTGTGCTGATGTTTGTAACATACAAAAATATTCGTCCTAGACCCACCTTAAAGTATACCAATCGGCTTAGAATCGTTTTCTGAGTCGATTAAGCTATGTCCGTCCGTCCGTCCGTCTGGCTGGCTGGCTGGCTGGCTGTCCATGTAAACCTTGTGCGCAAGCTACAGGTCGCAATTTTCAAGATAATTGGATGAAATTTGGCACGCACGTTTTATTTGACCCAAGGACGAAGCCTATTGAAAATGGTTAAAATCGGTCCATTATTTCACCTAGCCCCCATAGAACAGAACCCCCCGAAAAGGGCTTCTGAGCTCATAATTATGTTAAATATACAGATATATCGATAAAATACGGCACAACTAAGTTTTATAGAAGTCTTGATGACTCTGCCAAATTTCATAAAGATCGGGCCCCATTTGACCCTAGCTCCCATACAAAGTCCCCTTCAGAAAATTACTTGAATGTCCCAAATTAACTTATAAACACAAATATCGCGATGAAATTCAGCACAATGAAATATTATGTAAATATAAATATATTCACAAAATGTTATCGGGCTTGGTCCATATTTGCCCCTAGCCCCCATATAAAGCCTCTTTCAGAAAATTAGTTTTTCATCCATAAATTGCTTAAATGTATCGGAATAAGGGAATATTGAAGATAAATGCTTTGTTATGAAAAATAAATCACATTTAATATTCATAATTGGTGTAGGGTATCATATGGTCGGCCACGCCCGACTATACTTTCTTACTTGTTTTTGTTTTGTTTGGTTTTTAGGACTTCAGCCACGTTGCCTCGCTGGTTTCATCGTTGTCGTCGTTATTATGTTTTCCATTTTCGTCGTTGCTTCCTTCGTTGCATCTTTCGGTTATCTTGGGTATCCGTGAGGGTGCTCTGTTCAGTGTTTTGTGCGTGCTGTCCTGCCGGTGTTGAGAATATGACACAAAGTGTCGCTCGTGAGGGCGGCTGTTCAATGTTTGTGCGTCTTGTGTGCTTTCGCTGTATGTTTTGTGTTGCTGTTAGCCACCATTCAGGTCCTATTTGGAGGCCAACTGGTAGTAGTATATTTTAAACTACGAAGTCCGACTGGAGACTTAAAATCTGGTACCACGGGATCCAGGAAGCCCCTGAAACTGGTTTTCAGCCTGGATGATGGTGCGGCCATTTATGGAGTATCGTGGTGGCTGTGGTTTAGACCCAAATCGCGGGAAGAGCGCAAGCTCGGTGTGGAGTTGCATTGCAACCGGGTGCCGTGACCCATAGATCGGTACGAGTTTAGATAGTCTCCGCCCCAAACCAAGGGGGAGGTCATGTCCAAATGCATGACTTCAATTCTGGTACTCTTGCACATCCCGTCGTTATTGTACGGGTTGTGTAGGGGGGCGCTGGTGGACGCATTGTATTCACCCGGTGTTAAGAGCACCGTGAGCTTAGACCGTCAAGGTAGGCGCTCACGTTAAACACGGACAAACCATGTAGTACATTTAGAATACCGTTATTTTTCGCACTCTCTTTTGTATAGTCACTATTGAGTAACTTTAATAAGAATTTTCCATCATATTCTCATTCGCTTGTGAACTACGTATGAATAAAGTAAATTTGATAAAAACGTAACTAAAGTCTTTTAAATAAATATATAACAATTTTGGCGACCAGAAAATTGGGAAAAAATAACCTAAAAAAACAAGTAAAACAAGAAAAGAATGTAAATGGCAAATTGTCGAAACAGTTCACGTGGACAAACTCAAGGACAAACAAACAAACATTTTATCGCTGTGGTAAGACAGGTCATGATGCTGATTATTGTAATTGGATATGTTTTAAATGCCAGAAAAAAGGACATACTGCTCAAATGTGTCATTCAAAAATCTCAAAAAAGGTGAAAATCAACTAAAATACGTGGAGGAAATGATGGAAGCTGTTGGTCTAAACCGTATTTCAAGTAATGATGATGAGTGCAATAGTATAAAGGTTTAAAGGTCCGGAGCTTGTAAACGTGATGGTAGGTGGGCCTGTGTATCAGTTATTGGGCCTGTGTATCAGTTATTTCAAAAGCTATGTATTTATTGTATTTTTCGAAATATAAGTCTATCTATCTATCTATAATGAATTTTTATTAGAATTGAAAGAGCATTTAACCCCTTACTAGGTCGAAGTTGGTTAAATGTATTGTATCCAAACTGGAGAAAAATCGTTGAGAACAATATACTTAAAATAAAAAAGTGTAATCAAGAAAATATACTAGACGTAATAAAATCGAAATTTCCAAGAATATTTAGTTCTGGGCCAGACCATTGCATTGAAAAAAAAGGGCGGAAATTATTTTGAAAGCAGAGGCAACTCCTATTTTTAAAAAGGCATATAATGTTCCGTATAAGTTAAGGCCCCAAGTAGAAAAAGAATTAGAGCGACTGGTTTGTAATGGAAAATTAATTCCCGTAAAATTTAGCAGATTTGCGTCTCCAATAGTGATCGCCTCAAAACCGGGAAATGAAATTAGAATTTGCATCGACGTTAAGGTAACAATTAATCGATTCATAGAAACAGAACACTATCCCCTACCAAGAATAGATGATATTCTTGCTACGTTAGCAAACTGTAAATATTTTTGTGTGATAGATTTATCAGGTGCTTACAGGGATGGCAAAATTGGTACGATGGTACTTTTTTTGATACTATTTGATGTTCCAAAGTACGGTGATACTCCCGAGTCTTACTTGATACTCTCAGGGCCACAATCTCAATATCCGATTATCGTTTAACCGGTAGACAATCTGCCAGTTAAAAAAATTTTTGTATGAGAATTATAAATATTTCATTTCGATAAAAAATAACAACACATACATTGAGAAATGGGGGCCAAAGTATCTTTAAAATTTCAAATATTTATTCAAATTTAAAATTCCACGAATGTTTTGGCACATGTTTACATAAAATTCTCAAAAATGCATCCACTATAACTTCTGGAAAAACGGCTAAAAAGTTATAGAGTAACGGAATTCTCTTCAATATTACCAGAAGTAAAGAGATCTAGTTTTAAAAAAATTGTATCCTGATTGACATTATATGAATATTATTAATCTAATTTAAATTCCATTGTTAATATTTTATGAAAAAATTACCAGAAATTTCAATTTTGAATGATTTCCAAAAGATATAAACTCGAATTTCATTTTCAATTTCTATCTAATATAAAGCAATATATTTTGAAATTAAGCATTTAATATAATAAAAGAAGTTTTTGGTCAAAAATTGTTTCATGTCATATTCAGAATCAGATGTACGAACAAATATTCTGTGTGAAGTCTCATGTCATGGAGCGCAATGAACACTTACGTCGGATTTTAGTTTAATAAAACATATTTAAGCCATATATTGATATATTAAGACCGGATTTATTAAAATACAACAAATTGTATAATAACTGCTTTAACAAAGTTGCTATGGACAAGAAATTACATAGCAAATTTCATTAAACTGTATCTAAAAGGTTAACATTGAGGGACGAACACAGATTCATCATATTAACATATAGGGTAGAAGGGGGACTATACGCCACTTTTTTTTTTTGAGGCGGCCTCAAATTAAAACCACAATACATATTCTTAATTTTTTTCTTGGTTCGGATACTTAGATATGTTGGCTTTAGTTTTATTCCTTTCAATCTTTCCTAAGTCATCCTCATGTACATATTTTTTTAACTTTTCCGCACTGACCAAAAACGGCGATACCGCCCCATCCATGGGGTAAATGCGCCAAGGGGATGGGTTAGATTTGTCATTAGTAAAATAAAAGAAAAAATTAAGAAATAAAAACTTATTTTGCTGTTTTATACTTTAATTCATTAAACAAAGTATAATAAACCAGATATTTATTGTTTATTTCACAAAACTTAACAAAAAAATTAAAACAAATTATTACTGATTTTTTCTATATTTTAACCAAATTTTGTTCTACATCACAAGCATTACATATATTTGGCGCATGTGCCCCACGGGCAGTTCTGGGGTTTAGTTTCAATTTTTTCGGGCTTCAAATTATATTATCGAAAATATTATTATGTCTTATTGTTCACTGTTATTGACGTTCTAATACTGACCAATATATTTTTTCTATCACAAAAACTAAAAAAGTTAGCATAAAAAGTTCACACAGTGAAATATTTTCACAGCCCTTTGAAAAACAATTAATCATGTCTGCCTCCCATCATATGTAAAGTTAATGTTTCAAATTTTCAGGGATGATAGATAATCGATAAACGAAAACAAAATTTGATAATGCGATAAAATCGATTACTCAGTTTTCAAGTTATTCGCTATTGGCATATGTGCCCCTATGGCGTATGATTCCCCTTCTACCCTAATGCCATTTCTACTTCCGTTGCGGATTATTTTAAAATGTCTAAATATAATGTATTTAAGATGTTACAAAATTTTAGAGAAAAAATATTTTAGTACTCTCTGATCCAAAAAAGTACCCTCTGAAATATTTGTTGATACTGAAACAAAATCTCATTTTCCATCCCTGGGTGCTTACCAACAACTTAAACTATCTGAAATGTCAAGAGAGCATGTTACTATTAATACTCATAAAGGGTTGTATCAATTTACAAGACTTCCCTTTGGTGTTGCTAGTGCACCATCAATCTTCCAATCAGTCAGAATGTATATATATATATATATACATTCTATTATGAAATTTGAATTAAAATTAATGATAATAATGAACTGTAAACCTTAAAAGAAAACGAGACAAATTTATACATATCAATAATAATAATTAGTTTACATTTATTGTAAGGCTCATTTAAAAAGGGGAAAATGTTACGTATTGTACATTTATCAAAGTACCCACTGTCTGTTAACCATGTAGTACATTTAGAATACCGTTATTTTTAGCAATTTCTTTTGTATAGTCGCTATTGAGTAACTTTAATAAGAATTTTCATATTCTCATTCGCTTGTGAACTACGTATGAATAAAGTAAATTTGATAAAAACGTAACTAAAGTCTTCCAAATAAGTATATAACAATAGGATATAGGTAAGGATCGTTTTATAAAAAGTGGGCGTATAAAGGGGGCGTGACATCGGATCAAGATCTTATATATAGCCTATAGTTCTTACCGAGCGTATACCTATCGGTATGCAAAATTTCAGGTAAATCGGTTTAGTAGTTTTTGCATATCGTGATTGCAAAATTGGTGCAATAATAGTTTTACAAAAAGTGGGCGTAAAAAGGGCGTGGTATCTGATCATGATCTTATATAGCCTATTGCTTCTTTTGGGGCTAGACCTATTAGCGGTCCAAATTTCATGTAAATCGGTTGAGTAGTTTTGCGTGAAGACGTAAAAAACAAACAGTCTGTTTTATATATATGTATAGAGGATTTGTTGGCTATATTTACTAAAATTACAGAAATTTATAGTATATGGTCCGACACGTTAATGGCCTGGGGAATTTTTAATAACTTTTAAATTTTTTAACCAATTTTTGTGTTTTACATCTTTATGAAATACTAAATCCATGTACATTATGATTCTTTAACAATAATATGTAAAATATTTACTTAATAGCAACATTAATCACATAATATCAAAATATACGAAGTATGCTCCTACCGAGACTGGGTCATGTTTTTGGAGACGAAATCTGTTGTAACTCTGTTTGACTTAAAGTAACAAGAATTATGTATATAATATAAATTTTTAAGTACAATATTAACTTTGTTTTGAGGTACTAAGCGTGTTTCTATTATTTGCGTTCTGAAGTTATATCACAAATATTGTTGAATTTTGTCAGACATATAGTTTTTGGTCCGGTGATCCACTGTGTTAAAAATCGAAATCGGTCCACAATTTCTTGTACCACCCATAGGGACTCAAAAATGTATTATTTTTCGCAAAAAATTAAATAAAAAGTGTCCATAACGAACAGGATTTGAACTTAAGATCTCTCAGTTGCCAGTTCTACGTCATACCCACTACACTATTATCTAGCTTCGTAATTGTTTACAATTAATGATGTTCACATAGAAATTTTCTTTCCAGTTTGTGTAAAAAATTGTTGCTAAACCACGATCAAATAAAATGTACACATTGAGAAAGTGTAACTGTTTAATTTTTTATGCTATTCAGCAACATCAGTGTTAATAAAAGTTATTCAGCAGCAATGTTTTGTATAAACAGGAAGTAACACGGCATTTTTATATGAAAAATATTAGTTAACGAAAGACAAAGTAATGATGTGGTGTAATGGATGAAATAGAGAATTAACAAACCGAGCATCGCCGGTTCGATTCCTGGTCGATTTAAATTTTTTTGTCATAAATAATAAACATTTTTAAAAAATCCAATTAAATGTGTAACTTTTTCTAAAAACATTTGATTTCTGATTAGATTTAGCCACGTATGACCGTCTGTCGATTCATAATTCTTTTCATTTGTCTGTGTAAAACACGATCAAATTAATAATCTTTGGCCAAAATTTTAATTATATTCTTATGTAGTTTGGCATTGAATATTGAAAAATTCGGCTCAACAATAAAAATTTAAAAATAACATTTTTTGACAACATTGAAACAAAATCTTGTTTTTTTTTAATTTTTTTTCATAGGATCAACAATATTGAAAATCTATCGTACCTCCCGTACAAAATTATATAGGTTTTAAAATTGATCATATTGCCATACATTTTTCCCACACATTGAAATTATTTTAAATACATAACATATCCCTTCAAACATTTAAAAGAGAAAACTATTGCGCATCACCCCAGACGCCACGTCAGAAACACTTCTGGACGATTGTCAGACAAGAACGCACATTTTACAAAAACAAAATACATTGATTTCGAATTTTCGTCTTCTAGAAATATACTTTTAAGTTACTTCCGGATGATAGTTAGAAGAGTGCATCCATTTTGCTTAAACAAAAAACCATGCCTGTTGAATTTTTTTCATCTGGAAGTATACATTTTAGTGACTTCTGTATGAGAGTTGGGTGAGAACACACATTTTACAATAACAAAATACATTGTTTCCTAATTTGTATCTTCTTGATTTGTATGTTTATGTCACTTCTGGAAGACAGTTTGAAGAGTGTTCACATTAATGTTGTATTTTAATCATCTGGAAGTGTGGATTGTAGTCACTTCTGTACAATTGTCAGACGAGAGCACACATTTTACAAAAACAAAATACATTGATTTCTAGTTTTCGCCGTCTGGAAGTATACTTTTAGTTTACTTCCGGATGATAGTAAGAAGAGTACAAAAACAAAAATATATAAATACTCCATTTTTTAGCGTGAAAAAAAATAAAAATAAATAATGCAGAAATTTTGCTAAGTTCAGTGATGTTTTGTGTTTTGTTCAGTCATGTTCAGTTTTAATTATTCATCGTAAAACTTAAATGAGTTATTGAATTTAATGTTCATAGAAAAATAGGGTAATTAAAATATTGTGAATCTTAAGTAATAAAAAACAATATGACAGTGTTGTGTTAAAAATCAACTGTTAATAAACATTTAAGAAGGTTTTCTTAATTGGCGAAGTGTATTAAATATATACCAAAAAGTATAAGGAAGGATTATATAAATAAAATTAAAAAGTAAGTTGTCATATTAAAATACTATTTTAGGAATATGTTAACAACTCTAAACGGCTTCCATTTCCATTATTTTTAAAAAAGTCTAATATGTTTAATTAAAAATGTGTTTATATTAAATTTCGACTCTCTCTTAATTCGTTTAGGAGGTATAAGCATTGTACGTTTCGGCTTTCATTTGATGAATATTGCATTTTTAACCTATTTAGATTTGAGTTAAATCTTAACATTCAATATTTTTTAAACTATTTGCGCGTTTAGGTCTGGAATCATTATATTGAAATTAATACTACTGTTTTATACATAAATTATTTTTTGACTTGGGTCACTCGACACGAAATTGCCCATATAAGTTATTTAATATTGAAATCAGATAGTTTTAAACCCACCTTTTTTAAATAAATACAATTTTATTAATTTTCATATAGCTTTGGATTTAATTATTCTAATTATAGGTACTTTTTTAGTTATTAACACCAGGTCTTTCTATAACCTATCATACTAATATTCTTAATATTTAGCATGCCGTTCCCAAGTTATTGAACCTAAGTATTAGAAGAGAGCAAACAAAAAATAGTATTGCAATATTAGTGTCAAAAGCAATATCCCGTTTAGGGTCGTTAAGGTGTTTCTATCGTTAGTGACTGTAAATAATTTAAAAAATAATCCATGACTTAGTAATTTCAGATCTTTAAAGACGGTTTAATTCCAAGTTATTGAAAAAATGTTCATGAAAGGTAATGTTTTTATTGATTCAAAACAATAAATAAATAAATTAATTAATTTTTAATTATTTTATTTTTTAGAAAGCAGTAGCTAATATTGTACCCCCTATTAAAATACTTCTAACCGAATTAAAATATAAACAAGTAAGAGTGTTATATTCGGCTGTGCCGAATCTCATATACCCACCATCAAACCGTATGCCGTAAAAGGAATGCTCCCCTATAAACATCAGATATTTGGAATATGACTTAAGTCAATTATGGCCCGAGCTCTTTTGAACTAGCAAAATATAAATTAAAAAAAAAAATATTTTATTTCAATTCTTAAACCGTGAGCGTCAATTATGAACCGATACTCATAAAATTTTGTACATTCAGGGCTATACTCGTATTTTAAATAAGGAACACTTGTAGTTTATTAGCCAAAACTCTTTCCTGAAGGGAACCTTTTGTGTATTACCGACACATTCCGCATGAAATTCGGAGCGAATTTCATAACCGCATTTCATAACTCATATTTTAAGCCAGTAATGATCGTTTAAGTAATTTTTTGAAGGGGACCTTATATGGGCGGTAGGGTAAATTATATACCGATCCTCCCTAAATTTGGTGGAGAGATTAAACTTATGTGCGTCAATTTTCGTCACATTCATATTTTTAAGCCAGTAATGAGCATTGTAGTTATTTGCAGAGGGGGATCTTTTATGGGGGAAGGGTCATTTATGAGCCGATCCAAAAAAATTGGTACAGAGGTTTTGGCTCGTAAGAAACTTACGTGTGTAGCATTTCATCGTTTTACTCGTATTTTTAAGACAGTAGTAAGCGTTTAAGCTATTTCCTGAAGTGGACCCAAAAGGGGGAGTAGGGCCAATTATCGACCTATCAACATAAAAGTTATTAAAAAGATTTTGGCTCGAGAGGAACTTTATTGTGCAAAATTGTATTGCTATACTCGTATTTTTTAGCCAGTAATGAGCGTTAAAGTCATTTTCAGAAGGGGACCTTATATGGGGGATAGGGTCATTTATGGGCCGATCTTAAAAAACATTCGTAGAGCGATTTTGGTTCGTAAGAAACTTACGTATGTAGCATTTCATCGCTATACTCGCATTTTTGGACCAGTAATGAGTGTTAAAGTAATTTTCTAAAGGGGGCCTTATATGGGGGGTAGGGTCAATTATAAACCGATCCTCAAAAAATTTGGTAGAGAGATTTTAGTTCGTAAGAAACATACTTATACCGAATTTCATCGCTATACTTGCATTTTGGGACCAGCAATGAGTGTTAAAGTAATTTTCTGAAGGGGACCTTATATGGGGGGTAGGGTCATTTATGGACCGATCCTCAAGAAGTTTGGTAGAAAGATTTTGGCTCATATGAAACTTATTTATGTCGAATTTCATCGCTATACTTGTACTTCTAAAGCAGTTATGCCCGTTAAAGCTGTTTTTTGGAGGTCCACTTGTATGGGGGCTATCCGAAAAAGTGGACCGATATTGCCCATTTTCAATACCAAACAAACCTTAACAATAGAGAATATTTATGCAAAATTTCAACTGCCTAGCTTCTCTCGTGTGGTCCCTATCGTGATTTCAACAGACAGACGGACGGACGGACGGACGGACGGACAGACGGACAGACGGACGGACATGGCTAGATCGTCTTAGAATCTAATAAGGATCCAGAATATATATACTTTTATGGGTCTTAGACGAATATTTCAATGTGTTACAAACGGAATGACAAAAACAATATACCCCCCATCTTTTTTGATGGTGGGTATAAAAAGGGATCTGGTAAGTTATATATGTCTTATTTCATCACGTGGTTCCATTAAAAATGTCGATTATTTGCAGAAAATGTAAAAAATGGATCTGACCGTTTAAACTTTGGTGGTAAATGTATTGGACATGAGAGAATCCTATTTTTATTGCTTCCTAAAGTATAACTGGTAATTTCAATAAATACAAAAGTATGTATATTCAATATTAATTATAAGATTATTTTGGTTTATTTCGTTGAAGGATTAATGCGTTCCATAATATAACTCTTACAATTTGATGGGATAATCATAAAATTGATGAAGAACTACAAAAATATTTTAGAGTCCAACGTTTTACAATTTTTGGAAGTATTATACAGTTGGAATATTAATACAGATTCCCTGAAAATTATCTTATTATAAGGTAATAATTCTAAATGTTTGATACATATGTACATTAGACCGACTCACTCTGTATGGAAAGCAAAAATTTTGCAAATTTTGCGCACCACTAGACTTGGCTTCAAAAAACCTTTCAAATGATACCACATACTGTATATATTGCTTATGAAATGCTGTATAATTTAAAACAAAATAACTAAAAAGGGACTTTTTTGTAACCGGTTCAGCTCACGAACGGCCATCGATAGACTAGAAATATTTTGGGAACCATTATAAAACATAACAAAGATTTTTGGAAGCTGGATAAAATATTGAATTTAACATGAAGAATCGTGTTCCCATACGATATTTTCTTTAAAACTGTCCAGCTCACGAATGGACAACAATTAACCGAAAATATTTTGGGTAACATCATATTACATAACAGCGAATATTATGAGGGGGGTAACTCAAGCACCATTTTTTGTGAGTCGGTCTAATGTACATATATTACTTTTTTTAGATTAGTTGTTAAATCAATTATATTTTCTACTATTTTAATTTCAATTAATTCAATAAAAACTATAAAATTTCATTTTATTTAGATTTATTTTTATAGATTTTATTTTGGTGAGTATACAAATAGAAGAAGAGAAAACTCATCTTCTAGAAGACGAGAATACTCATCTTCTAGAAGAAGAGAATACTCATCTTCAAGAAGAAGAGAATACTTTTCTTCTAGAAGAAGAGAAAACTCATCTTCTAGAAGATAAGATAGGAACACTTCTAGAGGATACTAGGTAGTCACTTCAAGAAGTGACTTCCTAGTCACATCTAGAAGAGTCTTTGGCAATACCTTACTTCCAAGAGTCATCTAGAAGTTTCTTCTGCGGGTCTTCCAGAAGTATCTTCCACGTTACTCTTAGACGTTCCCCAGCTCGGCATCAGTTCTTCCCGACTGGTGACAAGAATTCTTATACTTCCGCAACATCGCTGGCGAGCTTTTAGCACGTTTGGAAGTTTCACACGGGTAACTTCCGCAATAGAAAATGTTTGTAGGGACGTTAACATTTGTTACATTTAGTACGCTCTTTAACAGTCTGTTAAGTGATAGTTTTGTTTTTAATTGCATATGTAAGGCGTAATGAAAGTAAGTGTAAAATGTTAAGGTAAATGTGAATCAATCCATAAAATTTGATAAATTACGCAACCAGTTTAAGGTGGAGGGCATTTAAGATTCGGCAAAGCCGAATATAGCACTCTTACTTGTTTTCAATTAGTTCTTACGTCAAATTTTCATTTGAATCATACAAAAATCTACTAAACCGATTTACATGAAATTTCATGCCACACCGAAAGGTCTGACCTTAGAAGTAGCTATAAGCCATATAAGATCTAGATCAGTTGTCACACTCCTTTTTAAGCCCATTTTCTAAAACAATTATTATACCAAATTTACGTTCAGGCATACAAAAAACTGGAATGAACAATACGACACATTACATTTTCAAAACGTAAAATATATATATTAACTAGCTGCGTGTACCCGGCGTTGCCTGGGTTTCTTATTTATAATATTTTATATAATATTATTCTATCTGTAATGACTATACTTTTTTTAAATAGATGTCAAAATTTTGCTTATAAAATTTAAGAAACTTTTTTTCCAGAAATTATACTGAAATCAGCATTTTCAATCACTGGTGGGGAACTACTTACACTTTCAAATTAGTTGTTTTAATTTTTCCACGTGCAGTAGATTTTAAGAACTGTTCAGTTTAAATTTGGTCACACTTTACTTTGAATTGTAGTGCCCCTGGTGTAAAGAGGCAAAAGGCTCCGGGGCATTTAATTAACTACAAAAATACGTACCATTAAGCATACAAAATTTCAAGCGATTTTCTTGCTATTTGAAAAATTACATGCAATTGAAGAAACTTGAAACGATTATGAAAAATTCTGGACAAAATCGTGAAAAGGTTGGGCTCATTGCAAGATTTCAAAATTCTTAAAAAAGAATAAAATTACTGTCATAAGTTATTCATTAAAGTGTAAAACCACCGTTTTTGTCTCATCATTGTTTCTCAAATACATTTATTTATACAAAAGTATGTTTTAAAATATTATTTTTATTCATTAGCTTTTATGCATTTGGATTTAGACAATACTTATTAAATCCGAAGAAATAAAGGTTTAATGGTCAAATATCGTTAGATATACAAAAAACATACCCAAATAATTTTACTTATTAAAATATCCAAATCTTCGTCCAATTAAATAAATTTCGGAATTTGTTAATAGTAAATGGAAAATGTGTGCAGGAGTTATTCAAAATCATTATTTAATTTGAAAAGCTTGCAATAAATACGGCGCTACATACAGAAAAAATTGTGCAGAATTTTTGGGGGATAATTTTCTAAAAGTATAAAAAGATATCGAAAGATGAATTTATCCAAATTTTATATGAACAATGCTTTATATGCATCATTTGAGAGGTCTACCTGGCAACCGAATTTATATCAAGATAATTTTTTCATGGTATATTTAACTTATCACAGATTTTTATTGTTATCTCGATTTAACAATAAATTTATATTTTATATTTTTGATATAAAACTTGATTTGTATGGAAAATATTAGTGATTACGCATCTTTATTGTTTTCTCGAATTGAGAGTTATTTAAAGTAAATTTTTAAAGGGTTATATAAATAGAAATTTTAAGGGGAGAT
This sequence comes from Lucilia sericata, assembly GCF_015586225.1. Lineage (NCBI taxonomy): Eukaryota > Metazoa > Arthropoda > Insecta > Diptera > Calliphoridae > Lucilia > Lucilia sericata. The sequence goes on from NW_023994168.1 coordinate 268,981, forward strand.
AAGAATGATTTTCTAGATAGATTTAAGTGTTATATAAGGAACCACAGCCGATTTAAATTTGAATTTTTGTGAAAATGTAATATGAATATATCATTTACCCTATTTTAGGATCGTAGGAAACTACATCCGATTCTGTTTTAAAATAGTTATTTTCTGATATACAGCCGACTACAGGTTTTGAAATAAGAATAGTTTTCCGGTGGAAAATATAAGTGATGGGAGTATTATATACGGATCTACAACCGATTTTACGCTTTAGATGAAAATCGATTTTTGATAATAAATTAAATTGATTACAGATTTTTATTTTACGTAATCGTTAAGTTAGTTAAACATTATAGAGTTTTCAAATAAAAATACATTTTTGATGAAAAATTTAACTAAATAATAATTCTCATATAATATAAGAACATTCCTGAATTTAGTGGTATAGGTGTATTTTTTTCAAACTAACCTAACCTCAAACTAACCTAACCTTCCACGATAGAACTATTGTCATGCTAAATTTCATGAAGCATAAAATCCAGATCAAAAAGTTGATTTCAAAAATACACTGTATGTTGCCAAATTTCTTGAAAATCGGTTCATATTTTTTATATTTAGACTAGAAATTTGGTGTTATAGCTGGTATTCTAAAAGTGAACATAAAAATATGCGTAGCATCCAATCAATATAATATAGAGTCTTTTTTAACGTCTGAGGTTACACCTATTAATATGCCGAATTTTATGTAAATCGGTTTAGTAGTTATGTAGTGAAAGAGTAAAAAGGGTCTCATATATATTTATTATTAAATACATATTATACGTTTTGAAGATGTAATGTTTCGTACTGTTCATTCCACAACATTCATTATAATAGTTTTTATGAAAATCGGATCAGTAGTTTTTTGTATGCCTGAACGTAAAGTTGGTTTAATAATTGTTTTACAAAAAGTTGGTGTAAAAAGGGGCATGGCGTCCAATCCAGATCCTGAGGTCAGACCTATTGGTATACCAAATTTCATGTAAATCGGTTCAATAGTTTTCTGTAAGTCTCGAATGGAAATTTTGTATGACAATTATATGGAAAAAAGTGAGAATAAGAAGAATCGTTACGTCAAATCATGATTTTATATAGCATATTGTTCCACTTTAGAATAGGACTATTAGTGTTCTAAATTTCATTAAATCGGTTCAGTAGTTTGTCCGTGAAAGCGTAACAAACAGACTTTCTCTTTCATAGAATTATAGGATAATATATAGGTAAGGATAATTTTATAAAAAGTGGGCGTAGAAAGGGGCGTGGCATCGGATCACTATCTTATATATAGGCTATAGTTCTTTCCAAGCTTATAACTATCGGTATGCAAAATTTCAGGTAAATCGGTTTAGTAGTTTTTGCATATTGTGATTGGAAAATTGGTGTAATAATGGTTTTACAAAAAGGGGCGTGGTATCCGATCAAGATCTTATATAGCCTATTGTTCCTTTTGGGGCTAGACCTATTAGCGGTCCAAATTTCATGTAAATCGGTTCAGAAGTTTTGCCGTGAAAGCGTAACAAACAAACACACAAACAAACAGTCTGTTTTATATATATATAGGATAATATATGTATATGAGACTATTTCTTTAATCTTTCTTAACCGATTCACATAAAATTCGGGATATTAATAGGTCTAACTTCAGAAGTTAATAAAGACTATATATAATATTGATTGTATGCTACGAACATTTTTACGTTGACTTTAAGTATAACAGCTATAACACCAAATTTCTGACTACATATACAAAAATATCATGAACCAATTTACAAAAAATTTGGCAACATACATTTGGAATCAATCGTGGAAGGTTAGGTTAGTTTGAGGGGCGTCATGAAATAACTCCCCAAAACAGAAATGTAATAACTCCCTAAAAATTTGTTCAGGAAGCAAAAACAACGAAATTTGGAGATTTAATTCGTTTTTTGGGGCATTATTTCACATTTAAAATGGGGAGTTATTTCATTATGAAATAATTCCTCAAAATTCAAAAATGAAATAAATCCCTAACAAGTAAGAGTGTTATATTCGGCTTTGCCGAATCTTATATACCCACCATCAAACCTCGTTTGACTCGAATGAAACTTACTTATGTCGAATTTCATCTATATACTCGTATATTTAGGCCAGTTATAAGCGTTAAAGTAATTTTCTGAAGGGGACCTTATATAGGGGGGTATGGTCAATTATGGGTCGATCCTCATAAAATTTGGTAGACAGAATTTGGTTCGTATTAAATTTATTTGTGTCGAATTTCATCGCTACACTCGTATTTTTAAACCATTAATGAGAGTTGCAGTCATTTTCTGAAGGGGACCTTATATGGGGGCTAGGGTCAATCATGCACCGATCCTCATAAAATTTTGCATAGTGATTTTGGATCATAAGAAACTTACTTATGTCGAATTTCATTGCTATATTCGTATTTTTAAACAAGTTATGGCTGTTAAAGCTGCTTTTCGAGGGGCCACTTGTATGGGGGCTATCCGAAAACGTGGACCGATATTGCCCATTTTCAATACCAAACAAACCTTACCTATAAGAAATATTTATGTGAAATTTCAACCCTCTAGCTCTTTCCATTCGGACTCTATCGTGCTTTCAACAGACAGACAGACAGACAGACAGACATGGCTAGATCGTCTTAGAATTTAATGAGATCTATGACCAATATTTCGATGTGTTACAAACGGAATGACAAAATCAATATACCCCCCATCTTTTCTGATGGTGGGTATAAAAATATTTTTGGGGAGTTATTTCATTATATTACTTTTATCACACGAAATAAAAAAAATATATGTCTGATAGCCGACATTCGGCCGGGCGCAAAGGTTTTATCCTCTGGGTTAAATTGGACACCGGCTTCGTTAAGAATACACTCTCCCTGTATCAAGAGTGTTCGGCCTTAGGCCGGCTATTTAGGAAATATTTATTAAGCGAAGCCATTGTTGGACATACCATAGAGTAGAATGTCCTTGCGCGCGGCCGCAGGCCTGCTATTAAGGGAATCTATATTAAGCGATTAAACTGAAATGTATTCAACTTCGAAGCCCACTAAAACCGACTTGTTCCATAATTTGTTATTTTTAAATGGGAACTTATTTCATTTTAAAATTAGGGATTTGTTTCATGCGAAATAAATGGCGCTGCGAATTATGACCCCAGGTAAAATGGCCCCAAAATATAAAACGAAATATGGCCCTAAAAACAAAAACACGATTTTTTTTTTGTGGTATTTCAAAATTTTTACATTTGGGGTAATACTGTATTTTGCAAAAAAATAAAAATGACCCCAATGTTGTGAAATGAAACAAAACATTTTTTCCTTTGGGGCTAATTTTCATTCTTAAATTTTGTAAAATACGTAAGTATTAAAAAATTAAAAAGGGACCTAAAAAACATATAAAAATTTCTTTAAAACTTCAAAAATTAATTCAGATTGTTAATTTAATCAAAGGAAATTTATGTGTTATTATACATATTTTTGATTATTTTATTATATATTTTCCCATATTTATTATAATATTTTCCTTAAAAATATTTAAAATATCTTCCAAAAATACATACAAAACTAATTTTCGCATAAACACATGATCTCCAATGACACGCTAATGTTAAAATCATGCATGTTTCACCTAAATCGAACCACTTCGTCATCACTTGCACCTCTGATTAAACAACATCTTTGTCATGTAACTTTTTGCTGGGTATATTAGCATATATTTGAGGTGGGGTGTCATAATGTCCATTGCCGTTATGACACACCAAAAAGTTTCATAGTATCCATGGACGTTATGACAATTTTTAAAAGTGTTATACTGTCCATTGACATTGTATCACTTTTAAAACAGAACTGTATTTGAAAATTTGTAAAGAATTTAAGAAAGGGACACCCTTACCCCCAAAAGAATTTATCCTAAATTTGGTGTATGTTGCATTTTGGATTCCTTTTAAAAAATGTTTAGGATAGACGGCCTTCGGCCGGGCGCAGGAATTTTAAACTCTGGGGTATTTCGAATACCGGCTTCCCTAAATTAAGCCTTCTTTTGATAAATGGACTCTTTGAAATCCATGGACTTTATGTTACATTGCTCATATGCATTGTGACACTTTAGAAAATGTTATAACGTCCATGGACACTAGACTCAATTTAGTGAGTCATAACGCCCATGAAAAATATGACACTGGACTTTATGACACGCCACCTATATTTGAATTAAAATTAAATGGGGTGAAATTTCATTTACGTTTTTGGGGTAATTGTTCATTACAAAAATTAACCCAATATTTGGGGCCACTTTTCATTTCAACCTTGGGGAGATTTTTCATTAATTTTGGGGTGATTTTTCTTAAAAAAATTTTAGGGTTATACTTCATAATGAATTTTGACCCCAACATTGGGGAATTTTTCGTTTTATATTTTGGGGCCATTTTACCTGGGGCCATAATTCGCAGCGCCGTGTTATTTCATTTTAATTTAGGAATTTATTTCATTTCGTTGGGGCTTTTTTTTTTTATTTATACATTGGGGAATTATTTCAATAGTCCCCAAATTTGAGGACTTGTTTCATGACGCCAGTTTGAGGAAAAGAATGTTTAATGTTTAATCAAGTCCAAATAAATACACCTATAGCACTAATTTCGGGCCTGTTGTGATCTTAATGAAATGCGATGGCCTTTTTCCGTCCACTTTTTGTTACATTCATAATCCTAAAGATCATGATACATACTTCCTATAGTATAGAGATTTATATGAAAATTATTAGTTAGTTCAATTTTTAATCAAAAATTTATTTTTATTTGAAAACACTAAAATGTTTGTAGATCATGAACTAACTTTACGATTAGGAAAAATAAAAATCTGCAATCATTTACATCTGAAAAGTAAAATCGATTGTAGATCCTTATATACTACTGCATATATTTTATCTGTAATTGACTGTATAACCTCAGAAAATAACAGAATCAGTTGTAGTTTTCTATGATCGAGAAAATATCATACGGAAATTGTTTACCAACATTATATTTCGATTAAACAAAATAAAACTTAATTAAATTAAAGTCCCCAAAACAAAAAATTGTAGACAGAACTATAAGTAATATTAGATCTTGAATGAATGTATGCAGAATAAAAACTACTAAACAAAAACCGCTCCTAAAATACAGTAAATAATATATTCAAATTACATTTTTCACAAAAATTCGAACTTTAAATCGGCTGTTGTTCCTTACATAAGACTTAGATCATATCCCGGCGGATAGAGAGGCAGATAAAAAAAACCACCACTACACACACACTATTGGCATTTTTTCAATGAAATTGCACTGAAAAAAATATTTGGTTATTTTTAATTTTGAAGATTAAATTGCATTACTGTAAAATGCGAATATTTATAAACAAAATGTAATCAATGTACTTTAGAATGGTAATTTCTTCACATAGAAACAACATTTCTAATTAAAATGTACAAAAAAAGTATGAAACAAGATGAACTTATTTACTTTCATTGTTATGCATTCTAGAAAATTATTTAGGGTGTACGTTGTTTTTGTAAATTATGCTCTTGCTTTTGCAAGTTGTTTTTGTTTTTTCAAGTTGTGTTTGCAATTTCTTTAACAAAGCGACATCAACCTGCTTTGTTGAATGCTGCCAAGCAACTAAATAAAATATTTGTATTTTTGATGCTCTTGTTTAGAGGTTCGTATGCGATCGTGTTGTGTACATGTAATTTGCCGAAAATCTTCGTTGTCAGAACAATACTAGCGCCGACGTCTGACTTAGATCTACAAATCTATCAAGAAAATCATTCATATCTCCCCTTAATATTAATTTTTACATAACTTCTTCATATTTTCCTAGGACATAAAAGCCGGTTATTTCGTTCATTTTAAGGGAATTTTAAATCTTACAATTAGCCCAAGTAAATTTTTTATGATTTTGTGCTTCCATAAAAGTCCCTCCGAAGCCTTTTGTCCCTTTACACAAGAGGCAGTACAATTCAAAGTGCAGTGTGTACAAATTTAATCTGAACAGTTCTTTAAATCTACTGCACATGGGAAAAATAAAACAAAGAATTTGAGAGTGCCATTAGTTCTTTACCAGTGATTGATTTTCAAATAATTTCTCAAAAAAATATTCTTAAATTTTTAACAAATGAGTAAAATTTCCTAATTTGAGCTCATTTTCAATTTGTAAATTTTTGGGACTTTTTGATCCAGAAAGTGACTTTTAGGATAAACAAAATGTAGACAAATATAAATAGTGAATTTAAAAAAACGGAATCCATCAATGTTGAAGAAACCGCTCGGAAAAACCGAGACAATCTCCCTAGCTATTACCCAGCAAAAAATACTGCTTGTCTGGAAGCAATTTTGTAAGGTTACTATAATCCGAAATCACTTACTGATGCGTATTAAAAGTATATGATATGATAGGTTTGGAATCCAAAAAGCGTTTATTTAATAGCAACTAGTTGCACTTATATCATGTATTTCATATTTGATTAGATCTGTGCTTTATGTATGCGCTTCATTTATGCTCCTATATAAGGCATTATTGAATATATTCAATTTATACGTTACTAAAACCCTTTTAATAATGCTTTTTTAATGTAATAAAACGCATGTTTTTTATATTCTTTAATAATTTTGTTTTTTATTTTAATATAAAATATCAAAACCAAATTTTAAAAATATAAATAAATAAAACACAAAACCTTAAATTAAGATACTATGTAGCATCCCGCGTCACCTCTGTGATTTCTTCCTCCATATCACTCAGCTTTATTTCATTTATTTAATTTCTATTCGACCTATATTGCTGAAAAATAAGAAAATATTTTGTGATTTTGTGTCCATATAAATATAGTAAGTGGGTAAATATGTATATCAAATAGCTGTGTTAAATTCGACTATGCGGAATATTGTATACCCCTCACCCTAATATATTTTCAAAATTTATTACAAAATACAATACGTACCTTTTGTTTTACAGTTAGACATTATTTGATGGTGTACACTTTTTTTACTCCTCACACATTTTTACGTCAGCACTACTCGCTTAAGATCAAATCTTAATTTCTTCAAATCCGAAGAAATACACCTTCATAGGCCACAATCGGGTCTGTTGTGCTTCTTCTCCTTTTCATGAAAAAAATTGTTCACTGATTATATTATTTTTAAATGTTCAGAAACTCAGTTTCCTGGACGTAATTCCTAAGAATTTTCCAATCAGTGTTGGTTAAGAATGTTATTTCCGGAATAACATCACTTCCAAAATACTTAGATCTAACTTCGACGAATGCTTGACAGTGGCAAAGAAAGTGCTCCAGAGTATCACTGTCCACTCCACATGCTCTACATTCGTCTGAATCCGCACGGTCAATTTTGTATAGATGTGCTCGTAATCCTGTGTGCCCACTTAGAATACATACCATCATACTAACTTCCGGCTTGCTCCTTTTTAGGAGATTTCTAGACTTGTTCTGATCAGGATCACCCAATAGGATCTTTGTGGTTCTACCCACCTTTTCATTATTACAAGAGACATATAACAACATAACATATAATAGTTATTTATAACAACATAACATATAAAGTTCCCCATTGAAAGTCCGCCCGTTAAATGTTCAGATGAATTTCAGATGTGAATTTGAAGATAATAGCTCTAATAGTTGCTCAGATATACGAATTTTTCTATTTAATTCATATGGGGGCTTCAAGCCCCCCAGATGAAAGTCCGCTTTTTTTTCTTCCAAAATGTTCAGATGAATATTTAAGTTCTTCGTGCAAAATTTGAAGAATTTAGTTCCATTAGTTTCCTAGATAAACGAATTTTTATATTTAATTAATATGGGAGGTTCCGCTCCCCTCATGGGTAGCCCGCCAATTTATTACCCAAAATGTTTAAATGGATGTTAAAGTTATTCGTGCAAAATTTTAAAATTCTAACTGTAACAGTTTCCAAGTTAAACAAATGTTTGTATTTAATTTATATCGGAGGTGCCACGCCCCTAATGCTAGTCCACCTACTTTTTGTCCTAAATAATTATATTGACACTAAAGTGACTCCGACAAAATTAAGGACTGTAACTGTTATATTATCTCAAATGTACGGATTTAATATTTTCTTAATATGGGCGTGGCTCCTCGCCCACTTGGAATTTCGAAATAAAAAGCAGCCTATTACCTATTCCAGACATGCACGAATACGCTGCGAAAATCGGTTCAGCCGTCTAGTAGTCTATAACGTTCAACCATGCAAATATACAAACATATAAACATACAAACAAACACACATTCATTCATTCATTCATTCATTCATATATAGATAGATAGATAGATAGATAGATAGATAGATAGATAGATAGATAGATAGATAGATAGATAGATAGATAGATAGATAGATAGATAGATAGATAGATAGATAGATAGATAGATAGATAGATAGATAGATAGATAGATAGATAGATAGATAGAAGACTAGATAGATAGATAGATAGATAGATAGATAGATAGATAGATAGATAGATAGATAGATAGTAGATAGATAGATAGATAGATAGATAGATAGATAGATAGATAGATAGTAGATAGAAGATAGATAGATAGTAGATAGATAGCTAGATAGATAATAGATAGATAGATAGTAGATCGATAGATAGATAGATAGATAGATAGATAGATAGATCGATAGATAGATAGATAGATAGCTAGATAGATAGATAGAAGATAGATAATAGATCGATAGATAGATAGATAGTAGATAGATAGATAGATAGATAGGAATAGAGATAGATCGATAGATAGATAGATAGATAGATAGATAGATAGATAGATAGATAGATAGATAGATAGATAGATAGATAGATAGATAGATAGATAGATAGATAGATAGATAGATAGATAGATAGATAGATAGATAGATAGATGATAGATAGATAGATAGATAGATAGATAGATAGATAGATAGATAGATAGATAGATAGATAGATAGATAGATAGATAGATAGATAGATAGATAGATAGATAGATAGATAGATAGATAGATAGATAGATAGATAGATAGATAGATAGATAGATAGATAGATAGATAGATAGATAGATAGATAGATAGATAGATAGATAGATAGATAGATAGATAGATAGATAGAGAGATAGATAGATAGATAGATAGATAGATAGATAGATAGATAGATAGATAGATAGATAGATAGATAGATAGATAGATAGATAGATAGATAGATAGATAGATAGATAGATAGATAGATAGATAGATAGATAGATAGATAGATAGATAGATAGATAGATAGATAGATAGATAGATAGATAGATAGATAGATAGATAGATAGATAGATAGATAGATAGATAGATAGATAGATAGATAGATAGATAGATAGATAGATAGATAGATAGATAGATAGATAGTAGATAGATAGATAGATAGATAGATAGATAGATAGATAGATAGATAGATAGATAGATAGATAGATAGATAGATAGATAGATAGATAGATAGATAGATAGATAGATAGAATGAAGGCAAAAGCCATACAATGCTTTAGATGCCTAGATCAAGGTCACATGGCTAACTCTTGCAATGGTGCCGATAGAACAAATGTGTGTAGAAAATGCTGCAAACCGGGCCACAAACTCAAGATTGTAGAGAAGAACTTAGATGCATATTATGCCAAGAAGCAGGTCTAAAGAATATAGAACATTACATAGGCAGTATGTTCTGTATAAACAATAGAAAAGAATCCCAAAAAAATGACTAAGAAGTTTCTTCAAGTAAACCTTGGTCGAGGTAGAGAAGCACAGGATCTTATGATCCAGAAAGCAGCAGAAGACGATATAGATATAGTGTTAGTTAGTGAACCATATGGTAAGCCATCGTATCTAAACTGGTATGAAGATATTAGCCACCGCGCAGCTATACTCGTGAGAAATAAGCATGCAAATGTTAGAGAAATCGACGAGAATAATACAGGGTTCGTATATGCAACAATTGATGGCGTTAGGATTTACAGTTGTTATTTTTCACCTAATATAAGCCATGACGATTTCGTAATTGCTATAAACAATCTAGAAGAATCTATTCGAACAGCAAGAGGCAAAGTTCTCATAGGTGGAGACTTCAACAGTAAATCTCCGGAGTGGAACTCTCACTTATTAGACAACAGGGGTGAAATAGTGAGCGAGATGATCGGCAGTCTTGGCCTTACTATTTTTAACGAAGGCGAAAATTTAACTTTTAGAAGGCCCCTAGGTGGTAGCATAATTGACATCACATTCGGGACAACGAATCTCTACAATGATAATATGAACTGGATGGTACTTGAGGATTTTACACTTAGTGATCATCAGTACATTACATTTTCCATTGACGACAACTCAGCACCGTTACAAACCGAGATAAGCCTTCCCAAGTGGAATATCAGAAAACTAAAGAAAGAGAAGCTTGTGGAATATATATGTAGATGTAAAGAGCGAAGAACAAGAATTCCGAACGAAGACAACAATGTTGAGTCAGTCGTAAAATCACTGACCGACATATTAACTAAGGCGTGTAACGTAGGAATGCCGAGAGTCCAACCATATAGAAACAAACCATCCGTTTACTGGTGGAATGACGAGGTGCGTGAGTTAAGGAAAAAATGTCTATTAGCCCGCAGAGCAACTACGAGGAACTATAGAGATCTTTCCCTTAAGCTGGAATACAAAAGATCCCGAAAAATATTGAAAAGTGCAATCAAAAAGAGCAAAAAAAGATGTTGGTTGGAGCTCTGCAATGAAATCGATTCCGACCCCTGGGGTAAACCATACCAGATTGTCAGGAAAAAACTAGGTGCAATAAAACCCATACCTGGCATAAAAGAGCCAACGTGGGCGAAGCAAATAGTAGAAACATTGTTCCCCTTTGACAATGATGGCTATCACACTGAAGCACTACAGCAAAGAAACGGATTCTATCCTTTGAGTATAGATGAATTGAAAATAGCAACGAATAATCTAAAAACTGGCAAATGCCCTGGTCCCGATGGTATACCAAATACTGTATTAAAACTAGTAAGCGAAACATGGCCTGAATTGTTAATACACACGTTTAACATATGCCTAGAAAAAAGAGAATTTCCCTCGAAGTGGAAAATACAAAAACTAGTGCTCTTACGGAAAGGCGACAAACCGTTAAACGAAGCAAACTCGTACAGACCATTATGTATGCTTGATTCGCTTGGAAAACTTCTTGAGTCCCTAATTCTGAACAGGCTCTCTAAAAAAATTGATGAACTTGGTAGCTTATCGTGTAACCAGTATGGCTTCCGCAAAGGAAGATGCACTGTTGACGCCATCAACGAAGTATTAAAAACGGCGATGGAGTCCAAAACTTCAAAAGGATTTTGCGCAATAATAACGTTAGACGTAAGAAATGCTTTTAACACAGCCAAATGGAGAGTCATATTGGAAGCATTAAAATGCAAAGGCGTTCAGGACTATATGTATAAAATAGTCGCGGACTACTTGCATAACCGAGTACTATTGTATGAAACTGACGATGGACTAAAAACGTACCAAATAACAGCAGGAGTCCCACAAGGATCAGTACTAGGACCATTCTTATGGAACGTCATGTACGACGGTCTTCTAAACATGAAATTCCAAAATGGCGCTAAAATAATAGGATATGCAGATGATATTGCGCTGGTAGTTTCTCAGCCTACATCTGAACTTTTAGAAATAGTCACAAATGACAGCCTTAATAGGTGTAATTCATGGCTAAAAAAATCCGGACTGCAACTAGCTGCAGCAAAAACATAATCTATACTTGTTACATCTAGGAGAGTCTTTTCCACACCAAGTATCAAACTGCAGGGCAATGACATTGCCTTCAAGCGAGATTTATGTTACCTAGGAGTACAGTTAGACGATAAGTTAAGCTTCAAACAGCACATCTCTAACATACGAAACAAGGCCTTACAAACAGCAGCTGCATTAGCCAGAATAATGCCCAATCGTGGTGGCCCAAAGCCTTATACCAGAAAACTTATAAATAGTGTCGTTCATTCGCAGGTACTTTACGCAGCCCCAACATTTGCCTCGGCAATGAACAATAAATGTAAAGTAAGAGAGCTACAAAAACCATTGAGAATTAGCGCTCTAAGAATTATTTCTGCGTACCGCACAGTACCAACATCAGCAGCCCTGGTACTCGCTGGACTCCCACCTGTAGACCTCCAAATAATGGAGAAAAATTATATATATAACGAGATGAAAAGTATTAGGCACAGTGGCATGAGTCCTACAGAACAGAGAAAACACGAAATTGATATAAAAAAGAATGCTAGAACAAGGACGATAAATATGTGGCAAGAAAGGTGGACACATGAAACAACGGGCAGATCTACCCATAACTTGATACCAAATATCAGAGAATGGATCGAAAGATCACATGGAAATGTTGGCTATTACATGACCCAATTCTTAACAAACCATGGAAGCTTTAATCAGTACCTATGCAGGTTTAATTTAAGAAGCAATGCTATCTGTGAGTCATGTGGAGCGTTAGAAGAAACAGCAGATCATATAATCTTCGAATGCCCTAAGTGGATAAATGCCAGGAGAGCGCTAAACTCCAACCTAGGTGAAACAATTGCTGCTGAAAACATAATAAAGATTATGCTTAAATCTGAAAATGATTGGAATCGTTGTGAGAACTATATTAACACAGTTATAAAAGAAAGATGCTCAATACCCCCGAACCTCCCACGATAGGAGGACGTAGGGAAGAAAACGAAATGAAGATAAATACAAAATAAACCACCCACCCTGATGAAATGCTGACGCAGTACCGGGGTGGATTGGAGATGTCGTGGGGCCACTAGATGATAGTTTACTATCACTACGTCCAAAACAAAAAAAAAAAGATAGATAGATAGATAGATAGATAGATAGATAGATAGATAGATAGATAGATAGATAGATAGATAGATAGATAGATAGATAGATAGATAGATAGATAGATAGATAGATAGATAGATAGATAGATAGATAGATAGATAGATAGATAGATAGATAGATAGATAGATAGATAGATAGATAGATAGATAGATAGATAGATAGATAGATAGATAGATAGATAGATAGATAGATAGATAGATAGATAGATAGATAGATAGATAGATAGATAGATAGATAGATAGATAGATAGATAGATAGATAGATAGATAGATAGATAGATAGATAGATAGATAGATAGATAGATAGATAGATAGATAGATAGATAGATAGATAGATAGATAGATAGATAGATAGATAGATAGATAGATAGATAGATAGATAGATAGATAGATAGATAGGGACAGTCCCGAACTAACCACTTGACATACCACTTATGGTGGCCCCTAGCCACCCGACTACCCAGGTGACTTGTCCTACGAGGAAGTCAATCGTCACTCTACAGTCTACAATGAGACTCTCAAGAGGTAGTCAAAAAATACTATTATTTCTAGATTAAATAAATATTGAAATACATAAATATTGTTGCTCATTTGAATCTCCAGTAAAATCAGACTTTTTAACTTTGGAATTCATTAATACATATGTATATGTATGAATCTGAAAGAATAGAATTTGTTACATTAAGGAAATATTATTTTCTTCCGTAATCTCTGCTAAAGTTTTTTGTTTTAACTCATCTCAAATAAATTCACTCTTCCAAATTGTAAATATCTCATATTTAAATTTTACTATTTTTTAATCAAAATAAAAATCATTTTTTTATTTTAAAATTTACACAACAAAATTTTTCTCAAGAACTGTCTTAAACAACTTATTAAAGTTAACTAACATAAAAATCAAATAACTTAAAATGTGATAAAATAGTATAACTGTTCATTGTCTTTGCACTCAGACTAAACAGTGTTGCCAACTTAGTGCTTTTAGCACTATTTGCGGTGCTTTTTGGTGTGCCAAACGCGGAAAATTTTGCTCATGGTGCCTTTTTTCAAAAAGGCACTACAGTGGTGCTTTCTAATTTTATGACAGTGCATTTAGTGCTTTTTATACCCACCATCAAAAAAGATGCAAATGGACAATATGGGTCCACAATTTCGCATATCCCCCATACAAGTGGCCCCCCGAAAAACAGCTTTAACAGTCACAACTGTTTTAAACATACGAGTATAGCGATAAAATTTGGCATAAATAAGTTTTATATGCGCCAAAATCTCTGTACCAAATTTTATGGGATTCGGTCCAAAATTGACCCTACCCCCCATACGAGTATAGCGATGAAATTCAACATAAGTAAGTTTTATATATGCCAAAATCTCTACTAAATTTTATAGAAATTGGTCTATAATTGACCCTACCCCCCATATAAGGTCTCCTTCAGAAAATGATTTAAACGGTCATTACTGACTTAAAAATACGTTATAGCGATGAAATTCGGCATAAATAAGTTTTATATAAGTCAAAATGTCTCTACCAAATTTTATGGGAATCGGTCCATAACTGACCCTACCCCCAAATAAGGTCCCCCTATGAGTGCAGCGTTGAAATTCAACATAAGTAACTTTTATATGCATCAAAATTTCTCTACCAAATGACATTAATACTCATTATCGACTTAAAAATATTCGACATAAATATGTTTTATATAAGCCAAAATCTCTCTAGCAAATTTTAAGGCAATCGGTCCATAATTGACCCTACCCCCACATATGGTCACCTTCAAAAATTGATTTTAACGCTCATTACTGACTTAAAAATACGAGTATAGCGGAGAAATTCGAATTTAATTCGGATTTGTCGGTAGCGTACCCTACCCCCTATTAAGGTCCCCTTAAAAATATGAGTACAGCGATGAAAATTGACAAAAAATAAGTTTTATATAATTTTTTTACACAATTGAACCTATCCCTCATATATAAAGCCTCCATGATTACTTCATCGTTGTACTCGCAATAAAAAGATTTTTATTATAATTCTTTATGCCGAATTTTATGACGATTGGTCTATAACTGACCAACAAAACAAAATCTATGTACAAAATTTTATGGGTATCGATATATAATTGTCCCAACCCCATATAAGTTCCCCTTTAGATAATAACTTTTACGCTTATGACTGAATTAAAAATTCGAGAACAGCAATGAAATTCGAAACGAATAAGTGTTATACGAAATCTTTCTACCAAATTTTACGACAAACAGTTCATAATTGACACTACCTCTGATATATGTTCATGGTTAAAAAATTGGACAAAAATATTTTGTTTTTAAAAATTAATATTTTGTTAATTTGAAGATCACGTACATAATTGAATTAAGCCTTATCTCCCTGATGTTTACAGAGGAGCATTCCTTTTACGGCATAAGATTTGATGGTGGGTATATAAGATTCGGCACAGCCGAATATAACACTCTTGTTAAAATATTTTAAAATATTTGTGAATTTCAGGAGGTAATTTATTTAATTAATATTAAACATTTTCTCTATAATGTTAAGAAAACTGAGGGATCATTCTTTGATCTTTCTATTTGTACCACTTTTTGTTGTTTATTAGAATACGATCAGTTTACACTAAGGACTAAATTTTTCTTAAAAACTGTTTTAAATTTTTTTACACGGGTGCTCCAAAGTTTTTTTTATTTGTGTTAAGTTTATATATTTAATATTCTTCAAAAACAAAAAACAAAATATTCAAAATACTTTACAATAAGTTATGTTATTCACTATCAGTGAAATTAACAATTTTTCCAGAACTCAAAAAACTTAAAAATAATATATATAGATTTTGCAAAAAAAATATATTTCATAAGTTTTGTACAATTTTACAATTTGGGTGTGGGTACATCGGTTGGCCAGTTGGTAGTGTGCCTGTCAGTTTGAATGTTTAATGACATTTTACTATTTTTAAAATAACTTTTAAAATTCTCATCTTATTTATTGTTTTGTTTTGCCCAATGTTCTAAAAAACGAATTTTGGAGTCTTGTAGGAAATGAGCGAAATAATGTGCAATTTTTATTAAAATAAACAATATTTGACTAAAAAAACGTTAGTGCTTTTTTACCCATTTTCAGTTAGAAAATTACGCTTTTTTACCCCTTTTTATTTTTTTTGCGCGCGTTTTGCTTGACCAATGTTGGCAACACTGAGACTAAACTGATCATGTTTGTTCTTTTTCTCTTCACCTTCAATTCTCAAGTTTATTTAAGTGTCCCCTCTCTCGTGTACTCAGGGACAGTTAAGTGACGACTGCCAGTCTCTTGCTTACAGTAAAGTGGCGACTGTCTTCGCTCTCGGTTACAAAGTGTACATTCCTGACGAATGACCAAAAACATTCAAATAGGGTACAACCAGTTGGTTAAACTTTAGTGGAAAATAACAATTGTGTCTCCAATAGATGTGTAAAATATCTACATTCTGAAGTACAATGGAAAAAAACAATTTTTAAGTGTCTCCTCACTCGTTTACCTAGGGTACAGTAAAGTGACGACTGTCTTCACTCTCGTTTACGAAGAGTACGTTGGTGACGAATAACCCAATATATAGAAATTAGGATCAACCATATGGTTACACATTAGTGTATATATAGTGTCGAACTGCTGGGTGTTGATATCACACACAACGATATTAACAACGTGTATCGTATCAATAAGCAAAACAGAATAATATGCGAATCATCTTCCATGAACAAAAAGAAAGAGTTAGTAAGTTAACTCGGTACTCATAGAATAAATGCAAACATAATAAATAAGAAGAATACTGATACCAGCACATCAACAAATAACAACAACAAATATATATTTGTAAATGACCAATTAACCCCTTATAACCGACACCTTTTGTGGTTAACGATAACAAAAGCAAAAGAATGCAATTGGAAATTTGTTTGGGTTAAAAATGGATGTATTTGAAATATTGAAAACACTACAGCAATCGTCATCAACAGCCCTGCAGATATTGATATAATTGCACCACAAAATTAAATACAGAAAATTTTTCAAAAAAGCAAGTTAAATAAAATATTAATTAAACAAAATACTTAAATCTTTTTATACTTTTTATACAAAAATAATCAATATTATTGACCACATACAAATTATAATCTTTGTTGAAACCAGTGTTGCCATAACGGCATTTAAAGTGCAATTCTAGCACTTTTTTTTCGTCGGCTGCACTTA
Source organism: Lucilia sericata (assembly GCF_015586225.1). Classification (NCBI taxonomy): domain Eukaryota; kingdom Metazoa; phylum Arthropoda; class Insecta; order Diptera; family Calliphoridae; genus Lucilia; species Lucilia sericata. The sequence continues at coordinate 286,196 of NW_023994168.1, forward strand.
TTTTTTAGAAAAAATTGCTAGATGCTTTTTAGCACTTTTTCGTAAATTGCTAGAAATTTTTAGCATTAAAAGTGCATTTTTGGCATTTTTTCTTCTATTTTGCACTTTTTATAATTAAAGAACTTTAAAGTTTAATTTGTCTAGAGAATTGCAAAAATTTAGTTTTGAGATGTTTTGTGAAATTTTAAGAAATTGTAATTTATAATTTACACTGTAAATTAAATTAAGAAGTGAATTATTTTAAATATTATTGTGCAATAATTGTAAAAATGTTTGAAAAAAATAAGCTAAAAGAGCGTTGTTTTGTTAAGAATTTGGTGTCACTACAATGAAGTGACTACATGCTAGAAAGGCTAACATCTTCCAAAAAAAATTTTTGGAAAAAAAATCATTAAAATTTAAAATATACAATAAAATAAAAATGTATGAACATGTAAAAACAGGTAAAAGTTCTAGAATGACATATCTTATATACGCACCAACACAACACGTTTTACCAAGATTTGCTCACTTATTAGATTTATGCTTAAATTTTATTATCGTGTATCGGTTTTATTTTCGGAATACGATCTTAATGGTTTGGATCACGGACCGAGCTCTAAGAAGGATGTTTTAAAACAAATCATTTCGAATGTATCATAATACTAATATGTTTTAATAATTTATTAAGAATAAATTTATTTTCTTAAAGAGGATTTACATATATAGAGGTAAACTATGAACCTATGAAACTTGATTATGAAGAATTTTATCGCACAGAAAAAAAGATTCAATATAACCAGTTCTTCTTATTTTTACCAAATTTTTGAAATTTATTTTTGTTAAATTTTTTTTTAATTTCGAAAATATTATTGACAATTTATTTCAGAATTACAAACTTGCGTATTTGAATATAACCTTCATAATTCATTTGTTACATATCTTAAAAGCTTTTTGAAGTATGAGTAATAAACCTGACATCTATTCACCAAGATTTAAGATTATTTCAACTGAATTTCCAATATTTTTGCGATAAGAATACATCTGCTAAAGTGTTGTGAATAAGACCCATAAAATTGTTTATATAAAAAACTAGCTATACCCAGTGTGCTTTGCTACCCTAAAAGCAATATAAATAAAAATCTTCTTAATAATTTTGAAGATTCTAACTGCAATGTTTTCCAGAGATAAATTTTCTCCGAACGTTCATTAAGATTTTAATGTAATCGATGACAAATTAAAAAAAAAAATCTAATATTTTCAAAGATATACGAAATTTTGTATTTAATTCATATAGGGGGTGCCAAGACCCCATTGAAAGTCCGCCCGTTATTCTCTAATTGTTCACATTAATGTCAAAGATCTTCATGTAGAAGATTCTAGCTCTAATAGTTTCTCAGATATACGAATTTTTCTATTTAATTCATATGGGAACTCACAGCCCCCAGATGAAAGTCCGCCCTTTTTTCTTCAAAATGTTCATATGTATAATAAAGTTCTTCTTGCAATATTTGAAGAATCTTGTTCTATTAGTTTCCCAGATACTGTATTTACTTGATATGTGAGGTGCCAAGCCCCCCATTGAAAGTCCGTTATTCTCTGAATGTTCACATGAATGTCAAAGTTCTTCAATTAAAATTTGAAGATTCTAGCTCTAATAGTTTCTCAGATATAATAATTTTCCTATTTAATTTATATGGGGGCTCCAAGCACCCCATGACGAAAGTCCGCTCTTTTTTCTCCAAAATGTTCAGATGAATATTTAAGTTCTTAGTGCAAAATTTGAAGAATTTAGTTCTATTAGTTTCCCAGATAATCCAATTTTTGTATTTTATTAATATGGGAGGTGCTGCTCCCCTCATGGGTAGTCCGCCAATTTATTTCCCAAAATGTTTACATGGATGTTAAAGTTACTCGTGCAAATTTTTAATATTCTAACTATAATAGTTTCCAAGATAAACGAACTTTTGTATTTAATTTATATGGGAGGTGCCACGCCCCCTAATGCTAATCCGCCCACTTTTTGTCTTAAATAATTACATTGATACTAAAGTTTCTCCGACAAAATTTGAAGACTCTATCTATTATATTATCTCAGATATACTAATTTAATATTTTCTTAATATGGGCGTGGCACGTTGCCACATGAAATTTCAACATAAAAAGTAGCCTATAGTTCCTTCCAGACATACAGGAAGAAACTGTGAAAATTTCAGGAAAATCGGTCCAGCTTTTTTAGCAGTCTATAAAGCACAAACAAACAAACAAACAAACAAACAAACAAACAAAGACAGACAGACATACAGAAGACACTGACAACAGACAGACTACAGACATACAGACATACAGACAGACATACAGACAAACAGACATACAGACAGACAGACAGACATACAGACAGACAGACAGACAGACAGACAGACAGACAGAACAGACAGACAGAACAGACAGACGACAGACAGACAGACAGACAGACAGACAGACAGACAGACAGACAGACAGACAGACAGACAGACATACAGACAGACAGACAGACAGGACAGACAGACAGAAGACAGACAGACAGACAGACAGACAGACAGACAGACAGGAAGACAGACAGACGACGACAGACAGACAAAGACAGACAGACAGACAGACAGACAGACAGACAGACAGACAGACAGACAGACAGACAGACAGACAGACAGGACAGAAGACAGAACAGACAGACAGACAGACAGACAGACAGACAGACAGACAGACAGACAGACAGACAGACAGACAGACAGACATACAGACAGACAGACAGACAGACAGACAGACAGACAGACAGACAGACAGACAGACAGACAGACAGACAGACAGACAGACAGACAAAGACAGACAGACAGACAGACAGAGGACAGACAGACAGACAGACAGACAGACAGACAGACAGACAGACAGACAGACAGACAGACAGACAGACAGACAGACAGACAGACAGACAGACAGAAGACAGACAGACAGACAGGACAGACAGACAGACAGACAGAGACAGACAGACAGACAGACAGCAGCCAGACAGACAGACAGACAGACAGACAGACAGACAGACAGGACAGACAGACAGACAGACAGGACAGACAGACAGACAGACAGACAGACAGACAGAAGACAGACAGACAGACAGACAGACAGACAGACAGACAGACAGACAGAAGACAGACAGACAGACAGACAGACAGACAGAAAGACAGACAGACAGACAGACAGAACAACAGACAGACAGACAGACAGACAGACAGGACGACAGACAGACAGACAGACAGACATACAGACAGACAGACAGACAGACAGACAGACAGACAGACAGACAGACAGACAGACAGACAGACAGACAGACAGACATACAGACAGACAAAGACGACAGACAGACAGACAGACAGACAGACAGACAGACAGACAGACAGACAGGACAGACAGACAACAGACAGACAGACGACAGACAGACAGACAGACAGACAGACAGACAGACAGACAGACATACAGACAGACAGACAGACAGACAGACGACAACAGACAACAACAGACAGAACAGACAGACAGACAGACAGACAGACAGACAGACAGACATACAGACAGACAGACAGACAGACAGCAGACAGACGACAGAAGACAGAACAGACACAGACAGACAGACAGATAAGACAGACATACAGACAGACAGACAGACAGACATACATACATACATACATACATACACATACATACATACATACATACATACATACATACATACATACATACATACAACACACTTTCATTTTTATATATATAGCAAGGTTGGCAGCCGTTTCGAAACGGTGATAAGGTAGCGGTATCGGTATTTTGAGTTATTTAGGTATTGGTATTTTAGCGCTATCGGTATTTTGGCTTATTTCGGTATGGGTATTTTAGCGTTATCGGTATTTTGACTAATTTCGGTATTGATATTTTAGCGTTATCGGTATTTTGGCTTATTTCGGTATTGATATTTTAACGTTATCGGTAGTGTACAAAAATATATTTTAGCGGTAATTTCAGTATGATTTAAATAACTAACAAGTTAGAGTGCTATATTCGGCTATGCCGAATCTAACTATCTAATTTTTAGATAACTCGCCAAAATTTTTGTCGAACTAATTTTGATTAGGTCCAGAAAAATTTAGAATGATTTATCTATACACAGAACATACTTATGTCGAATTTTATCCGAATATAATAATTTAATAACGAATTAAGTGATATTAAGTGATTTTCAAAAGTTTACCTTATTTGGGAGCTAAGACAACTATGCACCGATCAGGAAACAATTTCGTATAATGATTTATATGCAGAAAAAGATCAAGTCTAATTTTACTCCAATAGCTTTATTAATCAATGAAATATGTGCGTTTAGGTGATTTTAGGAAGTGGACTTTATATAGGAGCTATGAGCAATTAAGGGCCTATCCGGAAAAAATTTGGTAGAGTGATTCATGTTTAGGCAAAACATATTTGTGTCGAATTTTATCAATATAGCTTTACTTGACATTGAAATATGTGCTTTTAAGTGATTTTCGGAAGTGGGCCTTATATGGGATCTATGACCAATAATGGACCGATATGTAAAAAATTTTGTAGAAAGATTTGTATGTATACAAAACAGATTTGTGTCGAATTTTATCCCGATAGCTTTATAATTCAATGAAATATATGCGTTTAGGTGATTTTCGGAAGTCGACCTTATATGGGAGCTATGACCAATTATGGGCCTATCCGGAAAAAATTTCGTAGAGTGATTTATATTTAGATTAAACATATTTGTGTCGAATTTTATCAAAATAGCTTTATTTGACAATGAAATATGATTTTCGAAAGTGGGCCTTATATGGGAGCTATGACCAATAATGGACCGATCCGTAAAAAATTTGGTAGAATGATTTGTATGTACACAAAACATATCCAGCTCGAATTTTATCACAATAGCTTTATTCATCAATGAAATATGAGCGTTTAGGTGATTTTGGGAAGTGGACCTTATATGACCAATTGTGGACCGACTGAGATCTACGTTGGTAGTATGATTTCTCTTCATATTATATTTGTATGTACAAAATTTGGTGTTGATACCGATATATTTGATTGAGTTATTAACGATAAACAAATTTCCGGGAATATATACCTTTGTATGCAATATCTGTGGTAGTTTCTGAGAAAACTTCAAAAGAATTAGGAAAAAAACGTAATTTTTTTCGAAGTAGTCTGAAATTTTTACTCATAACTTTTTACGTTGTGAACCAATTTTGCTGATTTTCAATACCAAACTGCTTATGATAATAATAAATATTTTGGGTGAATTTGGTTGATTTCCTTTACTTAGTTTTAACGTGAGCGTGTTTTACACAGACAGACAGACGGGCATAGCTAAATCGACTCAGAATTTCATAAGGACCCAGAATATATATATACTTTGTTGGGTCTTAGATGAATATTTCTTGGTGGTACACACGGAACGACAAACTTATATATACCCTCTATCACCACTGATGGTGGTGGAGGGTATAACAAGTATCAAAGTATAGTATGGGTATGGGTATATTTTAAAAATTATTTATTTTTCATAAAAAAACTATTATGTTGAATTTAACTTTAATTCCGATGTATTAAAGCAATTTATTGATGAAAAACAAAATTTTTAAAAGAAGCTGTTTATGGGAGTTAGAGTCAAATATGGGCAGATACTCAACAAATTGGGAAAAGGGATGTTATGCAGAATTTCATCACTAATGGTTACAAGTCAATTTTTGGACGTTTAAGATATTTTTTAAAGGGGGTTGTATGGGGACGGCCGATCATTATAAAAATTGGCATAGTCGTTTATGCCTCTATACATTTTTGGTGAGATAGTAGTATATTTGACATAGTTATGAGTTAAAAACCCCAAACCGGAAGGTGGTGGGGGGTAGTTGAATTAATGGACTTTGAACTTCGTCACTGGTATCTTCTTGCCTAGGAAGCAGAGAAATTTTTATCTTTCTTGTGAAAAGACAGATTTCCGTCTTCGCCGGGTTAACATTGAGGCCTCTCGGTTGAGCCCAGCTCAAGGCCGTATTCAGAGCCGCCTCAGCTCTTCTACACAAGTAATTTAAAAGTATTACGACATCGTCTGCATAACAGACAGGTCTAAGTCCTTTCTCGGTTAGGGTCCTTAGGAGGCTATTAATCGTGGTAACCCAGAGTAAAGGTGACAAAATTCCACCCTGTTGTATACCGCGAAATACCTTTTTCCTGATAGTTATATCGTACATATCGCAGCTTATCCATTTGTTCCTTGGATGTAGTTCACAAACGCAAAATATCCTCCCCACTATAGTGGTGTAGGCTGGTTGGCTGTCCATGTAGACCTTGTGCGCAAGCTACAAGATGTTTAGATATAATTTGGACCATGCGAGTTTTTCGACACAAGGACTATTGAAAATGGTTGAAATCGGTCCATTATTTATCCTAGTCCCCATACAACCAGACCTTCCGATTTGGGGTTTTTAACTCAAAACTACGTCAAATATACTACTATCTCTCCAAAAATTGGCACAACTAAGTTTTATATAGGAATAAAAGCAAACTCGATTCGGCTATGCCGAATCTTAAATACCCTCCACCAGCAAGCTACTTTTTATTAAAACCCATTTAACTATCTAATTTTTACATAACTTACATAATTTTTGTTTCCGTAGTGAGGATACTAACATTTATGCATATGTGGAACTAATTTCGATTAGGTTCATAATATTTTATATTAAAAGGCCGGTTGCAAACATTTTGATATAATGATTTATATATATACAAACAAACTCATGTCGAATTTTATCTCGATATAATCATTTAATAATGAATTAAGTGGTATTAAGTGATTTTCAGAAGTAAAATTCCGTATAACGATTTATATATACAAAATACACATTTATGTCGAATTTGATCCCGATGACTTTGATTGTCAATGTGCGTTTAAGTAATTTTCGGAAATGATCTTTGTATGGGAGTTGTGACCAATTATGGACCTATCAAGAAAAAATTTCGTATAATGATTTATATGCAAACAAAAAATTCAAGTCGAATATTACTCCAATAGATTTATTAATGAATTATTAATGAAAGTGGACCTTATATAGGAGCTATGACCAATTACGGGCCTCTCCAGAAAAATTTCGTAGAGTGATTCATATGTATGTACACAAAACATATTTCTGTCGAATTTTATCAAGATAGCTTTATTTGATAATGAAATATGTGAGTTTAAATGATTTTCGGAAGAGGGCCTTATATGGGAGCTATGGCCAATAATGGACCGATCCGCGGAAAAATTGGTAGAATGACTTATATGTACACAAAACATATTCAAGTTGAATTTTATACAGATAGCTTTATTTATCAATGAAACATATGCGTTTAAGTGATTTTCGGAAGTGGACCTTATATGGGAGCTATGACCAATTATGGTCCTATCCGAAAAAAATTCGTAGAGTAATATTTGTGTCGAATTTTATCCAGATACATTTATTTGACAATTAAATATATGCGTTTAAGTGATTTTCGGAAGTGGGGGGTTATATGGGAGCTACGAATAATAATGGACCGATCCGAAAAGAAATTTGGTATAATGATTTGTATGTACACAAAACATATTCAGCTTGAAGTTTATCCAAAAAGCTTTATTTATCAATGAAATATGTGCGTTTAGATGATTTGTGGAAGAGGACCTCATATAGGAGCTAGTGTGATTTCTATTCATATTATAGTTTTATGTACAAAATTTTGTGTTGATACCGATATATTTGAGGGAGTTATTAACGATAAACTAATTTCCGGGAATATACACCTTTATATAGGGGCTATAGGAAATATTGAATCAATTGAACACACTTGATCCCTGGCACAAAAAAGTAATGTGCGACAAAATTCATCGAAATATCTGTGGTAGTTTCTGAGAAAACTACTTAAGAATTGGGAAAAAGAACGTTATTTTTTCGATGTAGTCTGAAATTTTTACTCATAACTTTTTACATAGTGAACCGATTTTACTGATTTTTAATACCAAACTGTACCGGATAATAAAGAACGTGTTGGGTGAATTTTCGTGCTTAATTTTAACGTGCGCGTGTTTTACACAGACAGACAGACAAACGGACGGACAGACGACTCAGAATTTCATAAGGATCAAGAATAAATATACTTTGTTGGGACAAAGTCATATATACCCTCTATCACTACTGATGGTGGTAGAGGGTATAAAGATATCTTAAACGTCCAAAAATTGATTTATAACCATTAGTATCGCGATTAAACTCTGCAATTCAGAAATACATCCCTGCTTTTTTGATGGTGGGTATAAAAAGAAGGTTGTCATTGTTTGAGGAAGAAATGAAAAATCGCCAGTGATGTTAACAATATTAATAAAGTGAATATTTACTTACTTTTTGGAAATTTTATTTCTTTTTAATAAGATATCGGTATTGGTATTTTAGCGTTATCGGTAATTTAGCTTATTTCGGTATTGGTATTTTAGCGTTATCGGTATTTTAGCTTATTTCGGTATTGATATTTTAGCGTTATCGGTATTTTGGCTTATTACGGTATCGGTAAGTTAGCGGTAACGGTAGTTGTGCTGAAAATTTATTTTAGCGGTAACGATAGCTTAGCGATAACGGTTGTCAACCTTGATATATAGATTACTAGCTGCGTGTACCCGGCGTTGCCCGGGTTTCTTCAAAAAGTAAAGAGAATATTTTTTATCTGTAGTGACTTTTTTTGAAATAGATATCAAAATTTATCTTGTAACGATAAAATAGTTATTTTATTTTTCTGCCCTTTTTAAGCCTTAAAGTCAGTTTCTGAACCAAAAAGTCCTTAAAAGTTTAGAAATTGAAAATGAGCTTAAATTAGGATATTTTTACTAACTTGTAGAAAAATTTAAACAACTTTTTTTGAGAAATTATACTGAAATCAGCATTTTAAATCACTGGTAAGGAACTAAGCACACTTTTAAATGATTTGTTTTATTTTTTCCATTTGCAGTAGATTTAAAGAACATTTCAGTTTAAATTATGTCGCACCGTACTTTGAATTGTAGTGCCCCTGGTGTAAAGAGGCAAAATCCTTCGGGGCATTTTATTAATTTCAAAAATACGTGCCATTAACCGTATAAAATTTCAAGCGATTTTTTTCCTGTTTGAAAAAGTACATGCAATTGAAAAAAAACTCTGAAACGATTATGAGACATTCTGCACAAAATCATGAACAATTTGGGCTCATTGATTTCAAATTTATTTAAAAAGAACAAAATTACGTTGTTTTCTGCTCTAGGAAAATATGAGGCATCCTTGAATATTGACAGAGAAAACAAAACTACTTTTAATTTGACAAACAATTTTGAGTTGTTCATTAAAGAGTAAAACCACCGTTTTTTTCGTCTTTGTTTTTCAAAAATACATCCATTTATAAAAAAGTATGTTTAAAAATATTATTTTTATTCATTAGCTTTTATGAATCCACACTAAAGTTTATGATGGATTTAGACACCACTTATTATATCCGAAGAAATAAAGTTTTAAAGATCAAATATCGTTAGATGTACAAAAAAGTTACCAAATAATTTTACTTATTAAAATATCCACATCTTCCTCTAATTAAAAAATTTCGGAATTTGTTAATGGAATTATTCAGAATCATTATTTAATTTGAAAAGCTTGGAATAAATACGGTGCTACATACATACGTGCAGAATTTTTGGTGGATAATTTTCTAAAAGTATAAAAAGATATTGAAAGATGAATTCATCCATATTTTATATGAACCATTCTTTATATGCAGAGGTATACCTATACACAGTGGGGCAGAATCGAAATTTTTTGGAAATAAATCTGGCATTTCTAAACGGCTTGTCCGATCGGGATAAAATTTGGCGTAAGCGTAGCCAAGGAGTATTCGAATTTAAGTTTTGAAGATGAACCCTGCAGATGCCCCAGGGACGGCGCTGTGGCGGCTCAATATGTTTTCTATTTACTCCAAAAGTATTTTCCCAGCCCTGGAAGAAATGTGGACCCTATGGGCAAAAAAGTAAAAAATCCCATTTTTGGGATTTTCATTCCTATTTTTGGGAATTGCGGGATGCCCTTTGACCTTTTCAATTTTTTTTTTTGCATTTTCTTATTTGAAATGACAAATTTAACAAGCGTTGAAAATTTCATTGAGTTTTGTTCATAAATAAAGATTTTGTCATATATTACATATTTGTTTAATTTCTAAAACTATGATTTATATCAAAATATTAATAGGGTCGCAGATAGCTACAACAATTTAGTCCATATTTATTCCTTAATATCTTTTTTTAGTTAGATATGGAAATTCTCGAATCTTTACAAAAATTTTCAAGCCAATATCTCAATTACTTTCAAAAATATGTTCATTTAAACCTGTATCCTTTAATTTCATATTTTTCATATTTTAGTATTAAGTATGACAGAACATACATTTGGTGTTGAATAAAATATTTGGCCCATTTTGAAAAAAAAAGTCAAAAATGTTTTTGATTTAAAAAAAAAAAATCAAAAATATTTTATTAAATTTTTTTTTCGAAAGATTGCATAAATAGCTATCTAAACTATTTGGGACACATTTTGCTAAGAACAATAGGTAATAAGTTACATGGATGAGAAAAAACACCTGCATGGCCAAAATGTCAAATTTTGACCGCCTCTAACTTAGAAAGTTCACGAGCGATCTTGTTGAAAAATTGTGTCTGAATTACTATCCAATAGAACTAACTATGGTGCAAATTTCATCGCGATCGGAAGACATCGATTTCAAAAGTTGGTTCACTTGACGTGAAATGCCCCATATATATAACAAGTAAGAGTGCTATATTCGGCTGTGCCGAATCTTATATACCCTTCACCTCAGTGTATTTAAAAATATCAATTCTATAAAATTTTAATTTATTTCATTTTCCGGTTATATCATTATTATAGCAATAGCAAAACAAACACCAACAACGCTAAACGAAATAAACAAAAAAAAAAAAACAAAATACACAAGGCAGTAAAACCAACAGACATCCAAACATACGAAACGAAATACACAAAAAACAAAATAGACAACGCAATGAAACCAACAGACATCCAAACATACGAAACTGAATACACCAAAAAACAAAAACAATATACACAAGCAGTGGACCATTTTGGCATTTTTGCAGCTAGATTTAGCATTTCTTATTTTGATTTAGCTGTAAAATTTTAATTTAGCATTTGGCATTTTATTTAGCATTTTTATAAAATATTTTTAGCATTTTTAGCTTTTTTTGCAATTTTAGTATATAAACAAAAAAAAGAAAAATTTTTGCAAAAAAGATTTATATTGGAAATAGGTTTAACCGGAAAAAATCAGAATTAAATGTCTACTCAAACACAAGCAACAAGAAATATGAGAAATGTAATAATTTACACTGTAATTCAAAATAATGCAAAAAGATTCATAAAGATAAATAACTTAAAATTACGCCAATACAAGTGAATACTTTAAAATGTTGTATTCTCAAATATTTTTCTGGAACCCAATGCTTTTTTAAATTCGAGGTGATAGAAATAATTCAAGAGATTTCATATATTTTTACAAATACGTTCAGTACGCTATTTTACAAACTAATACTTTTTGTTTGCTCACTGAATGAAACATATAATTTTGGAAAATGCTATGTATGACGGTTAATTAACAAATTTTATTTTTTCCTATACGAAATAAAGAGGTTTTAATTTTTATCATCCTTCAGGAGTTCTTGTTAATTTATTGAAAATAAGTATTGAAAAAAATCAATAATATATAATTAAGACTTTCTCATCCTACTTTCTGTTCTTTTTATTTTTACCAAATTTTTAGTATTTTTTTTTTTTGTCACGTTTTTTTTTAATTAAAAAAATACATAAATTTCGAAAATAATATTGACAATTTATTCCACAATTACAAACTTGCGGATTTTAATATATCTCTCAATTCATTTCATACATTCTCATATATATTCTTCCGAAAAAATCTTGGAAGTATGAGTTATAAACCTGATTCACCGAGATTTAAAATTATTTCAACGGAATTTTCAATATTTTTGTGACATGAAAACCATTTTTAAAGTGTTTTGAGGAAGACAAATAAAATTGTTTATATAAAAAGTAAAACTAGAAATATTATACTTTTCCTTCCGAAGACACATATAGGTTTTATACCATGAGCAACTAGTGTAATTAATAGAGTTTTAATGTAATTTTTGCATTCAGAAATATTTTAAAGTTAGAGACATTACATATTGCTAAATTTACAAAAATTTTGAAATAATTTTTAGCATTTCTGTTTATCTTAATACCACGGAACTTAATTTTTTACCCTACTCCACTATACTACGTTTGAGTATACTAATCGGTTAAGAATCATTTTCTGAATCGATTAAGCCATGTAAGTCTGACCGTCTGGTAGAGGTTGAAATTATCAAAACAATAAGCAGGTATGCTTTTTGATCCAATGACAAAACCTTTTAAAAATGGTTAAAGTCCGTCCTTTAATTTACCTAGCCCCCATACATATACAAAGGTATAAAGGCTTTCTCAGAAAATTAGTTTAAATATATCGGAACCAAGGTTCAATTCAACATTAATGCTTTATTACGAAAAATAAATCAAATTTCATGCTCATATGGTAAACCACGGCAGAATATACTTTCTTACTTGTTATAAATTACAATGAATTTCAGTTACAAATTAATATGAATTGTTCATAAAAACACTTAAAAAATTTTAGCATTTTTTTGGCATTTAAAAATCAATTTAGCATTTTTTCTAGCATTATTTTGGATGGGATTTAGCCGCAACATTTTTTGAGACCTGGTCACACTGTACTCAAGGCAATGAAACATACGAAACGAAATACTCCAAAAAAAAGCAAAAACAAAATACACAACGCAATGAAACCAACAGACATCCAAACAAATGAAACTGAATGAACCAACAAACAAAAACAATATACACAAGGCAATGAAACACACAGCCATCCAAACCAGAGATACAAGCCATTGCGAAATGATCGGCGGCGGCGGCGCAACCATTTTGGGTCGGTGGCTTATTACAGAAAATATCGGCGGCGGCTAAATTGTCGGCTCAATTTAACTTTTTCTTTAGAAATTGACCTTATAAGGTTTATTGTATTGAAAAATCTTTGTATAATAGTCTGTTACATAGAAATCTGTCTCTATATAAGTATGTATGTATGTATGTATGTATGTATGTATGTATGTATGTATGTATGTATGTATGTATGTATGTATGTATGTATGTATGTATGTATGTATGTATGTATGTATGTATGTATGTATGTATGTATGTATGTATGTATGTATGTATGTATGTATGTATGTATGTATGTATGTATGTATGTATGTATGTATGTATGTATGTATGTATGTATGTATGTATGTATGTATGTATGTATGTATGTATGTATGTATGTATGTATGTATGTATGTATGTATGTATGTATGTATGTATGTATGTATGTATGTATGTATGTATGTATGTATGTATGTATGTATGTATGTATGTATGTATGTATGTATGTATGTATGTATGTATGTATGTATGTATGTATGTATGTATGTATGTATGTATGTATGTATGTATGTATGTATGTATGTATGTATGTATGTATGTATGTATGTATGTATGTATGTATGTATGTATGTATGTATGTATGTATGTATGTATGTATGTATATCTGAGAAAATATAACAGTTAGAATTCTCAAATTTTTCGGAGCTACTTTATTAACAACATGAATACTTCGGACAAAATATAGGCGGACTAGCAATAGGGGGCGAGGCACCTCCCATCCATGTGAACATGTGGGGGAAAAACGGGCGGACATTCTGAATGAATTAAATGCAAAAATTTGTATATCTCAGAAACTATTAGAGCTGAAATACACAAATTTTGCACGAATAACTTTGGCATAAATGTGAATATTTGGGTAATAAATTGACGGACTAGCAATACAAACTATTAGACAGAAATGGGATAAGTGCATTAAATATGTTAATGCATTACAATGTTTATTACATTAACATTAACATGGGTACATTTAATGCATTAAATTTGCATTAACATTAAATATTTTTGAATTTAATGCATTAATTTTACATTAACATTAAATCCTATATATGGGGCATTTCACGTCAAGTGAACCAACTTTTGAAATCGATCCGATCGCGATGAAATTTGCACCATAGTTAGTTCTATTGGATAGTAATTCAGACACAATTTTTCAACAAGATCGCTCGTGAACTTTCTAAGTTAGAGGCGGTCAAAATTTGACATTTTGGCCATGCAGGTGTTTTTTCTCATCCATGTAACTTATTACCTATTGTTCTTAACAAAATGTGTCCCAAATAGTTTAGATAGCTATTTATGCAATCTTTCGAAAAAAAAATTAAAAAAATTTAATAAAATATTTTTAATTTTTTTTTTTAAATCAAAAACATTTTTGACTTTTTTTTCAAAATGGGCCCTTTTTATTTTTTTTTTAGAAAGCTTAAGTCTTTTCCTAAGCGACTTATATGGTCGCTTAGTGGGATGCGAGTGGGATATCTATCAAAAAAAATATTTTGTAACTCAAGATTTAAAATTTTTTAATTTTTTTGCAAAATCAAAAACTTTGTTGACTTTTTTTAAAAAAATGGACCCATTTTTTATTTTTTTTTTTTGCTCAGAAGAAAGATTATGTGTTTTCCTTTAACACCCTTTTTGTCGCTTAGTGGGATGCGAGTGGGATATCTATAAAAAAAATGTTTTGTAACTCAAGACATACAATGTTTTACTTTTTTTGAAAAATCAAAAACTTTTTTGACTTTTTTTTCCAAAATGGACTCTTTTTTTATTAATTTTTTTTCTCAAAAGAAAGCTTAGGTCTTTTCCTTTAAAACCTTTTTGGTCGCTTAGTGGGATATCTATCAAAATAAATGTTTTGTAACTCAAGACAAATGTTTTTAAATTGATTTTTTTTATATTTGTGTGTAAACCTTAAAAATTAAACTTACGCAGAGAAACTAGACACATTAGCCTTTCCGATGGTATGTAACATACCCAACTGAAATTTCATAGCCTCGATACTGTAATACCCATAATATGTTAACCTCAGGAATAAAAATCACTTTTTTTTTATGGAAATGTTGAATAATTTAATTTTGTTATTTATTTGTAATAATAATTAATTTAATATATAATAATAATAATACTAATAATAATAATAATAATAAAAAGATGAATAATTTAGTAAAATTTAATCTTAATCACAATAGATCAATTTATATAATAACTATTTTTACACTTAATTTATGAAGTTTTTAAATTTTCAAATATCCATACTTTTATCCTCCTTATTTGTCACCTTTATTAGCTGCATTTTTTTGTCAATCCTTTCTTGGCGTTATTAGATTCAGCACCTGATATTTTAACAATGAAAATCACGTGCGCTGAAAACTACCTCTAGGATTGACTAAAAAAGCCGCAAGATACAAAACGCAGACATATTTTGGGGGTGGAAAATTAATAGCGGTCGGCCTCATATTGCACCCCTCCAGTGGCTATTATCGGTCACAAATATGAAAAAAATCAATTTAAAAACATTTGTCTTGAGTTACAAAACATTTATTTTGATAGATATCCCACTCGCATCCCACTAAGCGACCAAAAGGAAAAGACCTAAGCTTTCTTTTGAGAAAAAAAAAGAGTCCATTTTGGAAAAAAAAAGTCAAAAAAGTTTTTGATTTTTCAAAAAAAAGTAAAAAATTGTGTGTCTTGAGTTACAAACCATTTTTTTTACAGATATCCCACTCGCATCCCACTAAGCGACAAAAAGGGTGTTAAAGGAAAACACATAAGCTTTCTTCTGAGCAAAAAAAATTAAAAAATGGGTCCATTTTTTTAAAAAAAGTCAACAAAGTTTTTGATTTTGCAAAAAAATTCAAAAATTTTAAATCTTGAGTTACAAAATATTTTTTTTGATAGATATCCCACTCGCATCCCACTAAGCGACCATATAGGTCGCTTAGGAAAAGACTTAAGCTTTCTAAAATAAAAAGGGCCCATTTTGAAAAAAAAAGTCAAAAATGTTTTTGATTTAAAAAAAAAAAATCTAAAATATTTTATTAAATTTTTTTAATTTTTTTTTTTTCGAAAGATTGCATAAATAGCTATCTAAACTATTTGGGACACATTTTGCTAAGAACAATAGGTAATAAGTTACATGGATGAGAAAAAACACTTGCATGGCCAAAATGTCAAATTTTAACCGCCTCTAACTTAGAAAGTTCACGAGCGATCTTGTTGAAAAATTGTGTCTGAATTACTATCCAATAGAACTAACTATGGTGCAAATTTCATCGCGATTTCATCGATTTCAAAAGTTGGTTCACTTGACGTGAAATGCCCCATATAATATAATGATAATGTAAAATTAATGCATTAAATTCAAAAATATTTAATGTTAATGCAAATTTAATGCATTAAATGTACCCATGTTAATGTTAATGCAATAAACTTTCATTAACATTAATTTTTTTCATGTTGAAAAAATTGTAATGCATTAACATATTTAATGCACTTATCCCAGGTCTGTCTAATAGTTTGTATTGCTAGTCCGTCAATTTATTACCCAAATATTCACATTTATGCCAAAGTTATTCGTGCAAAATTTGAGTATTTCAGCTCTAATAGTTTCTGAGATATACAAATTTTTGCATTTAATTCATTCAGAATGTCCGCCCACATGTTCACATGGATTTTAAAGTTCTTCCTGCAAAATTTGAAAATTTTAGCTCTAATTGTTTCTCAGATAAACTAATGTTTTTATTTAATTCATATGGGAGGTGCCTCGCCCCTTATTGCTAGTCCGCCTATTTTTTGTCCTAAATATTCATGTTGTTAATAAAGAAGCTAAGAAAAATTTGAGAACTCTAACTGTTATATTTTCTCAGATATACTAATTTAAGATTTTATTATATGGGAGGTGTCACGCCCACTATAGATAAGCCGCCCATTTTTTCCACATATGTTGTCCATACAATATCTGAGGACTCTAGCTGTTGCACATATGCAACTTTTAATTATTATTTTGGATGTAGGCGTGGCACCTCGCCCACTTAAAATTTCTAAATAAAGAGTAGCCTATAGTTCCATCCAGACATACAGGAAGGCACTGTGAAAATTTCAAGAAAATCGGTCCAGCAGTTTAGCCGTCTATAGACTTCAAACAAACAAACAAACCCACAAACAAATAAACACACATTAATTTTTATATATGTATATAGATAACTAGAACTATAAATATCAAATTTTTTCTTCCGAACCCTTTTTTAGAATTTTTTTCTTAATGAATAATTAAAAGATTTGACATCTTAGATTATTTAAATACTTTTTCTGGTCTTAGACTTCCTAAACAAAGAAAACCATATAGGTTTTATAACCTAAACAAAATCGTTGTTACCTAGTGTTATTAGTTATTTTATATACATACATATGTATGTATGTATATACTTATTCTTAGAGACATTAAAAAATTTTCGAACAGGTTTTGTACCTAACCTTTTCCGAATTTGATAAAACTGTTCACCAAAATTTCCAAATTCATTACGATTTCCAATTCATCGATAAAATCTGGGCCGTAATGAATTTGAAAATTTTGGAGAACTATAAATTCCATATTTACAAGAAGAATGTGTGTACCGAATTTCATCGCAATCGGAGAGGGTCATGTTCAAAATCTACTTTTTTGTTCGAAATTTTTTGAAATTACCCCTTATTGATTTTGTAAAGGGATATTTATATAGACAAGATAAAATCATGGATCAATTCGAAATAGTCTTTTGCAGTTTTCATATAAAAAATCTCGTTTAATTATGTAAAAAATTGCGACCTGTACATTATACCTGGGCAGCCAGCCGCACAGACGGGAAGACATGGCATAATGGACTTTTAAAAACTTGATTTGAATTTAGCACTTTTTTGACCGTCATTTTGCACTTTATTCTGCGGGAGTTCTGGCAACACTAGTTGAAACAAATATATCTGATGCCGAAATCGACCTGTTCAAAATAAATGGGTTTAATTCTCTCTTTATCAACAGAAAAGATGAGGATGGAAATTGTAAATTAGGAGGCGGTGTAATGGTTTACATTAAAGAAACTCTAACTTACACTCAAATTCCATCGCAAACACAATCATTTGAAAATATAAGAGTAGATTTAAACGTAAATAACAATATAATTTCCCTTATATCTGTGTATCGACCCCCTTCCCTTAACGTCAATGCCTTTATTACAGAACTTGATGAAACAATAAATATAATAAACAAAAACAAGAGATGATACTTGTTGGAGACATGAATATTGATATTAAGAAAGAGAATATCACAATAACAAACTACCTTAATATGATTATATCGGATGGGTTACAATGCATGATAAAAGAAGTTACACGTGAAGATATAAACAATAACACAAACACTTGCATTGATCATCTGTTCCCCTACAAACATTTTCTATTGCGGAAGTTACCCGTGTGAAACTTCCAAACGTGCTAAAAGCTCGCCAGCGATGTTGCGGAAGTATAAGAATTCTTGTCACCAGTCGGGAAGAACTGATGCCGAGCTGGGGAACGTCTAAGAGTAACTTGGAAGATACTTCTAGATGACTCTTGGAAGTAAGGTATTGCCAAAGACTCTTCTAGATGTGACTAGGAAGTCACTTCTTGAAGTGACTACCTAGTATCCTCTAGAAGTGTTCCTATCTTATCTTCAAGCAGTTGAGTTTTCTCTTCTTCTAGAAGATGAGTTTTCTCTTCTTCCAGAAGAAGAGTATTCTCTTCTTCTTGAAGATGAGTATTCTTTTCTTCTAGAAGGTGAGTATTCTCGTCTTCTAGAATATGAGTTTTCTCTTTTTCTATTTGTATACTCACCAAAATAAAATCTATAAAAATAAATCTAAATAAAATGAAATTTTACAGTTTTTATTGAATTAATTGAAATTAAAATAGTAGAAAATATAATTGATTTAACAACTAATCTAAAAAAAGTAATATATGTACATTAGACCGACTCACAAAAAATGGTGCTTGAGTTACCCCCCTCATAATATTCGCTGTTATGTAATATGATGTTACATATGATGCTGGACAGTTTTAAAGAAAATATCGTATGGGAACACGATTCTTCATGTTAAATTCAATATTTTATCCAGCTTCAAAAAATCTTTGTTATGTTTTATAATGGTTCCCAAAATATTTCTAGTCTATCGATGGCCGTTCGTGAGCTGAACCGGTTACAAAAAAGTCCCTTTTTAGTTATTTTGTTTTAAATTATACAGCATTTCTTAAACAATATATACAGTATGTGGCATATAGTAGCATATAGGCGAAAGGGATTGTCAAAGACCTAAGTACCCTGTCAAAAACCTAACTGGTGAGAATGTATTAGTAGAAGCACGAAAATAAACACAGTTGTTAGAAAGGTACTAAATAATAAATGTATTTTTGATACGTTATTTTTTGTATGTTATTACTGGGAGTTCATATACTAGTGAATGAAAATATTAGTTAATTAATTTTTTTCAGAAGATATTTCATCTTAAAACATATTATAAACACATCTTTTTGTTATTTTTTCTGCACTAATGGAAAAAGAAAAAAGGTATGTGAAATACTTTTTTCATTTTCAATACGAAAATTTACAACTTTTCTTTTTTCAGTTTTAAATAAAATGAAATGTCAAAGAATAAAAAATATTTTTTTTTTTCGTTTGTAAAATATAAATTATTTTCGGGTTTTTAAATACATTAAAAGTATGGCTGGCAAAAAATAATAAATATTATGTTTAAGTGATAAGAAAAACTATTAAGTGCTAATATCCTCGCAATTTCGCGAAGAAAATTTGAAGTTTTGTGAGTACGTTTAGTTCTCTCAAGTGTGTTTTATTCTCTCAGAACTCGTCTGTGTGAAGAGAATAACAAATTTTGTTTGACAACCCCTTCAGTTTCGCCTATATCCCTACTATATGGTATGTGGTATCATTTGAAAGGTTTTTTGAAGCCAAGTCTAGTGGTGCGCAAAATTTGCAAAATTGTGCATATATTTCATTTTTCTTAGTAAAAACCTAACAATTTTAAATATTTTGGAATATGACAATTATAAGCAAACGGTTATTTATGATTAATACATCATTGGACGCGACTTTAAAATACCTTTTAAACGATACCCCGAATTGGATATTTTGTTTCAAAACAAACAAAAATTTAAAAAAAATAATTCCAAAATACCTTTTTTTAATTTGGTCCAGCGGTCACTTAAAATATTTTGGGAATCATCATAAAACAAAGCAAGGTAAATTTTGGGAGGGGTAACAAAAACACGTTTTTGCTTTCCATACAGAGTGAGTCGGTCTAATGTACATATGTATCAAAAATTTAGAATTATTACCTTATAATAAGATAATTTTCAGGGAATCTGTATTAATATTCCAACTGCTGACTGGTATACTTCCAAAAATTGTAAAACGTTGGACTCTAAAATATTTTTGTAGTTCTTCATCAATTTTATGATTAATCCATCAAATTGTAAGAGGTGTATTATGGAACGCATTAATCCTTCAACGAAATAAACCAAAATAATCTTATAATTAATATTGAATATACATACTTTTGTATTTATTGAAATTACCAGTTATACTTTAGGAAGCAATAAAAATAGGATTCTCTCATGTCCAATACATTTACCACCAAAATTTAAACGGTCAGATCCATTTTTTACATTTTCTGCAAATAATCGAACCGCGTGATGAAATAAGACATATATAACTTACCAGATCCCTTTTTTATATTTTAATTCGGTTAGAAGTATTTTAATAGGGGGTACAATATTAACTACTGCTTTCTAAAAAAAATAAGATAATTAAAAATTAATTAATTTATTATACCCTACACCACTTTAGTGGGGAGGGTATATTGGATTTGTGCTGATGTTTGTAACATACAAAAATATTCGTCCTAGACCCACCTTAAAGTATACCAATCGGCTTAGAATCGTTTTCTGAGTCGATTAAGCTATGTCCGTCCGTCCGTCTGGCTGGCTGGCTGGCTGGCTGGCTGTCCATGTAAACCTTGTGCGCAAGCTACAGGTCGCAATTTTCAAGATAATTGGATGAAATTTGGCACGCACGTTTTATTTGACCCAAGGACGAAGCCTATTGAAAATGGTTAAAATCGGTCCATTATTTCACCTAGCCCCCATAGAACAGAACCCCCCGAAAAGGGCTTCTGAGCTCATAATTATGTTAAATATACAGATATATCGATAAAATACGGCATAACTAAGTTTTATAGAAGTCTTGATGACTCTGCCAAATTTCATAAAGATCGGGCCCCATTTGACCCTAGCTCCCATACAAAGTCCCCTTCAGAAAATTACTTGAATGTCCCAAATTAACTTATAAACACAAATATCGCGATGAAATTCAGCACAATGAAATATTATGTAAATATAAATATATTCACAAAATGTTATCGGGCTTGGTCCATATTTGCCCCTAGCCCCCATATAAAGCCTCTTTCAGAAAATTAGTTTTTCATCCATAAATTGCTTAAATGTATCGGAACAAGGGAATATTGAAGATAAATGCTTTATTATGAAAAATAAATCACATTTAATATTCATAATCGGTGTAGGGTATCATATGGTCGGCCACGCCCGACTATACTTTCTTACTTGTTTATTTATTGTTTTGAATCAATAAAAACATTACCTTTCATGAACATTTTTTCAATAACTTGGAATTAAACCGTCTATAAAGATCTGAAATTACTAAGTCATGGATTATTTTTTAAATTATTTACAGTCACTAACGATAGAAACACCTTAACGACCCTAAACGGGATATTGCTTTTGACACTAATATTGCAATACTATTTTTTGTTTGCTCTCTTCTAATACTTAGGTTCAATAACTTGGGAACGGCATGCTAAATATTAAGAATATTAGTATCATATGATAGGTCATAGAAAGACCTGGTGTTAATAACTAAAAAAGTACCTATAATTAGAATAATTAAATCCAAAGCTATATGAAAATTAATAAAATTGTATTTATTTAAAAAAGGTGGGTTTAAAACTATCTGATTTCAATATTAAATATCTTATATGGGCAATTTCGTGTTGAGTGACCCAAGTCAAAAAATAATTTATGTATAAAACAGTAGTATTAATTTCAATATAATGATTCCAGACCTAAACGCGCAAATAGTTTTAAAAATATTGAAAGTTAAGATTTAACTCAAATCTAAATATGTTAAAAATGCAATGTTCATCAAATGAAAGCCGAAATGTACAACTTGAAAAAGTCTTTAAATGCTTATACCTCCTAAACGAATTAAGAGAGAGTCGAAATTTAATATAAAAAAATTTTTAATTAAACATATTAGACTTTTTTAAACATAATGGAAATGGAAACCGTTTAGAGTTGTTAACATATTCCTAAAATAGTATTTTAATATGACAACTTACTTTTTAATTTTATTTGTATAATCCTTCCTTATACTTTTTGGTATATATTTAATACACTTCGCCAATTAAGAAAACCTTTTTAAATGTTTATTAACAGTTGATTTTTAACACAACACTGTCATATTGTTATACCCTACACCACTTTAGTGGGGAGGGTATATTGGATTTGTGCTGATGTTTGTAACATATAAAAATATTCGTCCTAGACCCACCTTAAAGTATACCAATCGGCTTAGAATCGTTTTCTGAGTCGATTAAGCTATGTCCGTCCGTCCGTCCGTCTGGCTGGCTGGCTGTCCATGTAAACCTTGTGCGCAAGCTACAGGTCGCAATTTTCAAGATAATTGGATGAAATTTGGCACGCATGTTTTATTTGACCCAAGGACGAAGCCTATTGAAAATGGTTAAAATCGGTTATTTCACCTAGCCCCCATAGAACAGAACCCCCCGAAAAGGGCTTCTGAGCTCATAATTATGTTAAATATACAGATATATCGATAAAATACGGCATAACTAAGATTTATAGAAGTCTTGATAACCCTGCCAAATTTCATAAAGATCGGGCCCCATTTGACCCTAGCTCCCATACAAAGTCCCCTTCAGAAAATTACTTGAATGTCCCAAATTAACTTATAAACACAAATATCGCGATGAAATTCAGCACAATAAAATATTATGTAAATATAAATATATTCACAAAATTTTATCGGGCTTGGTCCATATTTGCCCCTAGCCCCCATATAAAGCCTCTTTCAGAAAATTAGTTTTTCATCCATAAATTGCTTAAATGTATCGGAACAAGGGAATATTGAAGATAAATGCGATATTATGAAAAATAAATCACATTTAATATTCATAACTGGTGTAGGGTATCATATGGTCGGCCACGCCCGACTATACTTTCTTACTTGTTTTTTATTACTTAAGATTCACAATATTTTAATTACACTATTTTTCTATGAACATTAAATTCAATAACTCATTTAAGTTTTACGATGAATAATTAAAACTGAACATGACTGAACAAAACACAAAACATCACTGAACTTAGCAAAATTTCTGCATTATTTATTTTTATTTTTTTTTTTCACGCTAAAAAATGGAGTATTTATATATTTTTGTTTTTGTACTCTTCTTACTATCATCCGGAAGTAAACTAAAAGTATACTTCCAGACGGCGAAAACTAGAAATCAATGTATTTTGTTTTTGTAAAATGTGTGCTCTCGTCTGACAATCCTCCAGAAGTGACTACAGTCCACACTTCCAGATGAATAAAATACAACATTAATGTGAACACTCTTCAAACTGTCTTCCAGAAGTGACATATACATACAAATCAAGAAGATACAAATTAGGAAACAATGTATTTTGTTATTGTAAAATGTGTGTTGTCACCCAACTCTCATACAGAAGTCACTAAAACGTATACTTTAAGCAAAATGGTGCATCCATTTTGCTTAAACGTATTGTTTAAGCATCTAACTATCATCCGGAAGTAACTTAAAAGTATATTTCTAGAAGACTAAAATTCGAAATCAATGTATTCTGTTTTTGTAAAATGTGCGTTCTCGTCTGACAATCGTCCAGAAGTGTTTCTGACGTGGCGTCTGGGGTGATGCGCAATAGTTTTCTCTTTTGGATGTTTGAAGGGTCGTTAAATGTAAACAAAAAAACTCAAACCAACTACCACTACAAAAGTAGTGGTAACAACAACAATATCGGATCATTACTCTCTTTTTTATAGTAATAATCAAAACAAAGAAGAACAAGTAAGAGTGTTATATTCGGCTATGCCGAATCTTATATACCCACCATCAAACCTCGTTTGACTGGAATGAAACTTACTTATGTCGAATTTCATATATATACTCATATTTTAGGCCAGTTATAAGCGTTAAAGTAATTTTCTGAAGGGGACCTTATATAGGGGGGAAGGGTCAATTATGGGTCGATCCTCATAAAATTTGGTAGACAGAATTTGGTTCGTATTAAATTTATTTGTGTCGAATTTCATCGCTACACTCGTATTTTTAAGCCATTAATGAGCGTTGCAGTGATTTTCTGAAGGGGACCTTATATGGGGGGTAGGGTCAATCATGGAACGATCCTCATAAAGTATTTTTAGATAGATTTTGACTCGTATGAAACTTACTTATGTCGAATTTCATCTACATACTAGTATTTTTAAGCCAGAAATAAGCATTAAAGTCATTTTCTGACTGGAGTAGGGTCAATTGTGGACCGATCCTCATAAAATTTTGATTTTGGATCATAAGAAACTTACTTATGTCGAATTTCATCGCTATATTCGTATTTTGAAACAAGTTATGACTGTTAAAGTTGCTTTTCGAGGGTCCACTTGTATGAGAGCTATCCGAAAACGTGGACCGATATTGCCTATTTTCAATACCAAACAAACCTTACCTATAAAAAATATTTATGTGAAATTTAAAATCTCTAGCTCTTTCCATTCGGACTCTATCGTGCTTTCAACAGACAGACAGACGGACGGACGGACATGGCTAGATCGTCTTAGAATTTAATGAGGACCCAGAATATATATACTTTTGTGGGTCTTTGACCAATATTTCGATGTGTTACAAACGGAATGACAAAATCAATATACCCCCAAATTTTTTGATGGTGGGTATAAAAATCAAGTCAGGGTTCGAAAAACAATAATAATTCTGAGGGTTCGTATATAAATAGTTATAAAGTTAACAAATTAATACACGAATCAAATTGGAATGCGATTTTAGATCAAAACTCAAACACTAATGATTTATATGAAAATATACAAAATAAATTTAATGAAATTTATGAAAAATCAAAGAAAATAAAACAATAAGTAAACAAAGAACAAAAAATCAGTGGATAAGTGAGGACCTCATAAATAAATGTGATATACGCGATAAACTTTATAAAAAATGGCAAAATAATAAAAAATAAAAAACTCATTAAATAAAGAAATAATATACATGAAAAATAAATATTATAGAAATAAATTCATTGAAAACAGAAATAACCCTCGTATAACGTGGCAACTTATCAATGAAATAATTGGAAAAACTTCAAATAATATCGATATGTCTATTACGCAAAACATTAAAAACGAAAGTATTAATAATATCGTTAATAAATTTGCAATTAACTTTAATAAAAATGTTGAGAAAATAATACATAATTGTCATATCAAAACACTAAATATCATCGAAAATACACTACAACACTTTATCTATGTCGAAAACACCAACGAAGATGAAATATATAATATACTAAACACATTAAATATCAGAAAAGGACCTGGAATAGATGGAATTAGACCAAAAGATTTAAAAAATAATGCCAGAACTTTAACCCCGAGTGGTCAAATACCTAAAGCAATTAAAACATCACTAATAAGGCCTATATACAAGAGTGGCACTAAATCAGAATATAACAATTATAGACCAGTTTCAATCTTACCAGTAATAGAAAAAGTATTAGAGGAAATAGTGGTAAGAAGACTATTAGTAAGACTTAGAAAAATATAAAATAATAAATAAAAATCAATTTGGTTTCCAAAAGGGAAAAAATATAAATAATCTTCTAGGAAACTTTTCTAATTATATTAATAACTGCCTAAGTAGAAAAATGCGTTGTCTTGTGTTGTTCATTGACTTCAGCAAAGCCTTTGATACTTTGTCACATTCCAAATAATGGAAAGTAATGGCATAAGAGGAAAAACTTTGAACTGGTTTAAGAATTATCTTCAATACAGAACATATCGTGTAAAGATCAACAATACTCTCAGCGATGAAGTATTGACGGATTTTGGTGTACCACAGGGATCCAAACTTGGGCCAATCCTTTATATATTGTATGCCAACGATATGACCAACACTCTACAAGGAAACACAACATATGCATATGCAGATGATGCTGCTATTGTGGTACCCCATAAAAATATTAACGAAGCTATAAATTTAATGCAGTCGCAACTAAATATTGCGACTAGATGGTACCACGATAACGGATTAATCATAAACGCACAAAAAACTAAACTTATGCATATTAAGCCGCGACATTTAATAGATACTGATATTAAAATCAAGTTCCATGATATGAACTGCCTTCACAGCGTAAATAATACCAATGATGCTTGTACCACTCATATTGAACTTGTGAACATAAACTCTAGAAGTTTATGTAGATAACAACTTTAAATGGAACGCACATGTTGATTATCTGCAAAAGAAACTACGAAATTCAGCTTTTATGTTGTACCACTTAAGTAATTGTGCAACATATAATATTCTACGACAAGCATATTTCGATGTAGTGGAGTCATACTTAAGACACGGAATCGCCGCTTGGGGAAATGCTTCACACTGCAGATTGTTACAAAATACCCAAGACCGCATACTAAAGATCCTTAAGAAAAATCAAATGTCAAGGGCAACAATAATTTAAACGACGAAATAGACGGCAACAACATCAACAATGTAAATAATACCAGCAACAACACTATATTAAACAATATCAGCAACCACATAATATATACCAACAACAGCTATGCCGAGAATAACATCAACAACAGTACAATATACAACAACAATACTATTTACAACACATCGCAAACATAAACAACAATAACAACAACTATGACAGCACTCACACCGAAAACAACGCCATCAACACTGTCAGCAACAACAACTACGCCAGAGACAACAACAGCACAATATACAACATCAGTAGAAATAACTCACGTAATAACAACAGCATATACAACAGAAATACCAGCAGTAATCAAAGCAACACTGTAAACAACATCAACACTTACAGTAGCAGTAACACCAACATCAACAACATTAGGAACATCAACATCCTAAACAACATAACAACAACATCAAAACTAGCAACAACAACACAAACCACATCCTACACACCAACACAACGGTCAACAACAACAGTAATCGCAGTCATAGTAATTGCTTAGCAAAAGAACTACATGTACTAAATGTTAAAGCTATATACTATACAACGCTAGCGATCGAATTATACAAAGATGCCAGGTTTCTCCAAAAAATTGATCATCAATATAATACTGCGATTACTGTTGTTGTTGACCGTTGTGTGTGTTGTAAATAGTATTGTTGTTGTATATTGTACTGTTGTTGATGTTATTCTCGGCATAGCTGTTGTTGGTATATATTATGTGGTTGCTGATATTGTTTAATATAGTGTTGTTGCTGGTATTATTTACATTGTTGATGTTGTTGCCGTCTATTTCGTCGTTTAAATTATTGTTGCCCTTGACATTTGATTTTTCTTAAGGATCTTTAGTATGCGGTCTTGGGTATTTTGTAACAATCTGCAGTGTGAAGCATTTCCCCAAGCGGCGATTCCGTGTCTTAAGTATGACTCCACTACATCGAAATATGCTTGTCGTAGAATATTATATGTTGCACAATTACTTAAGTGGTACAACATAAAAGCTGAATTTCGTAGTTTCTTTTGCAGATAATCAACATGTGCGTTCCATTTAAAGTTGTTATCTACATAAACTTCTAGAGTTTATGTTCACAAGTTCAATATGAGTGGTACAAGCATCATTGGTATTATTTACGCTGTGAAGGCAGTTCATATCATGGAACTTGATTTTAATATCAGTATCTATTAAATGTCGCGGCTTAATATGCATAAGTTTAGTTTTTTGTGCGTTTATGATTAATCCGTTATCGTGGTACCATCTAGTCGCAATATTTAGTTGCGACTGCATTAAATTTATAGCTTCGTTAATATTTTTATGGGGTACCACAATAGCAGCATCATCTGCATATGCATATGTTGTGTTTCCTTGTAGAGTGTTGGTCATATCGTTGGCATACAATATATAAAGGATTGGCCCAAGTTTGGATCCCTGTGGTACACCAAAATCCGTCAATACTTCATCGCTGAGAGTATTGTTGATCTTTACACGATATGTTCTGTATTGAAGATAATTCTTAAACCAGTTCAAAGTTTTTCCTCTTATGCCATTACTTTCCATTATTTGGAATGTGACAAAGTATCAAAGGCTTTGCTGAAGTCAATGAACAACACAAGACAACGCATTTTTCTACTTAGGCAGTTATTAATATAATTAGAAAAGTTTCCTAGAAGATTATTTATATTTTTTCCCTTTTGGAAACCAAATTGATTTTTATTTATTATTTTATATTTTTCTAAGTCTTACTAATAGTCTTCTTACCACTATTTCCTCTAATACTTTTTCTATTACTGGTAAGATTGAAACTGGTCTATAATTGTTATATTCTGATTTAGTGCCACTCTTGTATATAGGCCTTATTAGTGATGTTTTAATTGCTTTAGGTATTTGACCACTCGGGGTTAAAGTTCTGGCATTATTTTTTAAATCTTTTGGTCTAATTCCATCTATTCCAGGTCCTTTTCTGATATTTAATGTGTTTAGTATATTATATATTTCATCTTCGTTGGTGTTTTCGACATAGATAAAGTGTTGTAGTGTATTTTCGATGATATTTAGTGTTTTGATATGACAATTATGTATTATTTTCTCAACATTTTTATTAAAGTTAATTGCAAATTTATTAACGATATTATTAATACTTTCGTTTTTAATGTTTTGCGTAATAGACATATCGATATTATTTGAAGTTTTTCCAATTATTTCATTGATAAGTTGCCACGTTATACGAGGGTTATTTCTGTTTTCAATGAATTTATTTCTATAAGATTTATTTTTCATGTATATTATTTCTTTATTTAATGAGTTTTTTATTTTTTATTATTTTGCCATTTTTTTTAAAGTTTATCGCGTATATCACATTTATTTATGAGGTCCTCACTTATCCACTGATTTTTTGTTCTTTGTTTACTTATTGTTTTATTTTCTTTGATTTTTCATAAATTTCATTAAATTTATTTTGTATATTTTCATATAAATCATTAGTGTTTGAGTTTTGATCTAAAATCGCATTCCAATTTGATTCGTGTATTAATTTGTTAACTTTATAACTATTTATATACGAACCCTCAGAATTATTATTGTTTTTCGAACCCTGACTTGATTTTTATACCCACCATCAAAAAATTTGGGGGTATATTGATTTTGTCATTCCGTTTGTAACACATCGAAATATTGGTCAAAGACCCACAAAAGTATATATATTCTGGGTCCTCATTAAATTCTAAGACGATCTAGCCATGTCCGTCCGTCCGTCTGTCTGTCTGTTGAAAGCACGATAGAGTCCGAATGGAAAGAGCTAGAGATTTTAAATTTCACATAAATATTTTTTATAGGTAAGGTTTGTTTGGTATTGAAAATAGGCAATATCGGTCCACGTTTTCGGATAGCTCTCATACAAGTGGACCCTCGAAAAGCAACTTTAACAGTCATAACTTGTTTCATCACCCCAGACGCCACGTCAGAAACACTTCTGGACGATTGTCAGACGAGAACGCACATTTTACAAAAACAGAATACATTGATTTCGAATTTTAGTCTTCTAGAAATATACTTTTAAGTTACTTCCGGATGATAGTTAGAAGAGTGCATCCATTTTGCTTAAACAATACGTTTAAGCAAAATGGATGCACCATTTTGCTTAAAGTATACGTTTTAGTGACTTCTGTATGAGAGTTGGGTGACAACACACATTTTACAATAACAAAATACATTGTTTCCTAATTTGTATCTTCTTGATTTGTATGTATATGTCACTTCTGGAAGACAGTTTGAAGAGTGTTCACATTAATGTTGTATTTTATTCATCTGGAAGTGTGGATTGTAGTCACTTCTGGAGGATTGTCAGACGAGAGCACACATTTTACAAAAACAAAATACATTGATTTCTAGTTTTCGCCGTCTGGAAGTATACTTTTAGTATACTTCCGGATGATAGTAAGAAGAGTACAAAAACAAAAATATATAAATACTCCATTTTTTAGCGTGAAAAAAAAAAATAAAAATAAATAATGCAGAAATTTTGCTAAGTTCAGTGATGTTTTGTGTTTTGTTCAGTCATGTTCAGTTTTAATTATTCATCGTAAAACTTAAATGAGTTATTGAATTTAATGTTCATAGAAAAATAGTGTAATTAAAATATTGTGAATCTTAAGTAATAAAAAACAATATGACAGTGTTGTGTTAAAAATCAACTGTTAATAAACATTTAAGAAGGTTTTCTTAATTGGCGAAGTGTATTAAATATATACCAAAAAGTATAAGGAAGGATTATACAAATAAAATTAAAAAGTAAGTTGTCATATTAAAATACTATTTTAGGAATATGTTAACAACTCTAAACGGTTTTCATTTCCATTATGTTGAAAAAAGTCTAATATGTTTAATTAAAAATTTTTTTATATTAAATTTCGACTCTCTCTTAATTCGTTTAGGAGGTATAAGCATTTAAAGACTTTTTCAAGTTGTACATTTCGGCTTTCATTTGATGAACATTGCATTTTTAACATATTTAGATTTGAGTTAAATCTTAACTTTCAATATTTTTAAAACTATTTGCGCGTTTAGGTCTGGAATCATTATATTGAAATTAATACTACTGTTTTATACATAAATTATTTTTTGACTTGGGTCACTCAACACGAAATTGCCCATATAAGATATTTAATATTGAAATCAGATAGTTTTAAACCCACCTTTTTTAAATAAATACAATTTTATTAATTTTCATATAGCTTTGGATTTAATTATTCTAATTATAGGTACTTTTTTAGTTATTAACACCAGGTCTTTCTATGACCTATCATATGATACTAATATTCTTATTATTTAGCATGCCGTTCCCAAGTTATTGAACCTAAGTATTAGAAGAGAGCAAACAAAAAATAGTATTGCAATATGAGTGTCAAAAGCAATATCCCGTTTAGGGTCGTTAAGGTGTTTCTATCGTTAGTGACTGTAAATAATTTAAAAAATAATCCATGACTTAGTAATTTCAGATCTTTATAGACGGTTTAATTCCAAGTTATTGAAAAAATGTTCATGAAAGGTAATGTTTTTATTGATTCAAAACAATAAATACTACCAGTCAGCCTTTTGAATATACAACTTAAAAATAAAAGTAAGAAACTCTTAAAAAACTACTTTATAAGTTCACAATGAAATTATATATTACAAATTACATTACAAATTTAATTATTTTTAATTCCTGCAGACAAGCTTTAAGCTTCGCGGGACTAATAATACCTATGTAAATAAATTGATAAATAAATAAAATAAATAATAATAATATAATATAAGTAATAAAAAAAGTAGATAGATATATATATATATATATATATGTATATATATATATATATATATATATATATATATATATATATATATATATATATATATATATATATATATACACTAGCATACCCTGTGTGCTTCGCTACCCTAACTTAAATACATACAAAATTTTGTTTACTTTTATAGAAAATTAAAATTGATTTAACATTTTTTTAATGTTTCAGTTTTATACGTTCAATATCACGAGATTAAATTCGCATTCAGTAAGAAGCTTGTATTTTTAGTTTCATTCATTTAGCTTCCACATTATAGAAAATTTCCAATGTACTATTTGAAAAAAAGTACTATAAAATACACTAATATATATTATGTTTCTGTGTTCAATATTATATACAATTCAAAAAATATAATTTGATGAATGAAAAACTACCAAAAGTCCCTTTCAGTAGATTCTCATTCACTAAGGTCCCTACATTTTAAATTTTATTTTCAATATCTATGTTCAATATCGTAAAAATATCAAAAAGTACCATCGGAAAAACGAAAAAGTACTAAAATCTCTCTCAATAAATTCTCATTTAATAAGGACCGTGTGTTCCGGTTAACCATTATAAAGAATCTAAAAGGAACTATTATATATTATAGCAAATAATTCCCACTTACAGAATACTATTCAGTCAAGACCATGTATGTTAAAATTAATGATCCTAGGTTGAATATTTTAGAAAATTAAAAAAGTACAATTTTTGAGATAAAAGGTACTAAAAAGTTCTCTCTTAAAGAATCTTATTCAATGTATGTTTAATAATCATGTGTTTTGAATTCATATTAAAGAACATACAAAGAGTATCATTTGAAGAAAGAAAAAGTATCAAAAGTGGAATAAATTTTACCTAAGTGGAAAGTACTAATAAAGAGTACAATTTTTCCCCTTTTCGCTTAGAACTTTTTCGAGAATTAAGTTTACAAAATGTTCCGTATTTAAATCTATATATCACAGATAAAACTCAAACGATTCAAATCTGCATTCATTTGTGCTTTCAAAAAGTTCCAAACAATTTACTCGAATTTGGTCCTATTTAGGCCTTAGTACTCGAATTCCAAAATAATATACCAACAGCTTATTTTGTGTGAGTAAACAAACTACATTTTCAAATTTTATAAATATTGGCTCAATGAGTTTGAATAAAATTAAATTTGCCGTTTTTTTCCCTTTTTGGACCTTTTTTCTCAGTGAAATAGCAAAAATTTTATTACAATAAATATTACAGAGTTAGTCCGTAATTTAATAGGAATAATTCAATAAACCGAAAAAGTTTTCTGAATGTGTTAAAAAAAGTACCATGAATACAGTTTTCTCCCATTTACACCCAAAAATTACTGAATTTTAAAAAGTACGAAACAGGTGTCTCATAATTTTGGGAGATGTATCGAAAATATTTATAAACATTTTATTATGTTAATTAGTTCAAATGTTAAAAAGGGCCAAAAAAGGTACCAAAATCACCTGTTACACATTTTTACCCCTTAAAAGTACGAATTTCAAAAAATTACCAGACACCCATCTGCTCATTTTAAGAGTAGATACAGGTGCATTTAATATTTTTATTGTATCATTAATATTGTGTAAGCTAATTAGGAAAACCTGTTTTACCCGCTTTTTCCCCTTTTTACCTGATTTTAAGTATTTCCAATAGGCTTCGTACTTGCCCCATTTGGGGAGGATTTTGGTAAATTATCTCGAAAAAGGCGAGCTGTGCCGTGCGCACAACATGGACACACAGAAGAATATTATGATAAAATATCAAAAATTATGCAGATTCAGAAATAATAAGATATATCAGAACTTTAAAAATAAAAAAACCACTGCCTTACTTTATTGCATTTTGGAAGCTTTTTTAATTAAGTAAGCATTATATTGCCTCTACCCAATTTTATCGCTTACATTTTCTGATAATTTTTTGTTGGGTATACATAACGTGACAAGACATCCCGCCAAAAGCGGGATTATCCCGCTTTTTAAAGGTTGATCCCGACTAAGATTTCAATCCCGCTTTTTAATAACATATTCAATATAAATTTCAAATATTTTTGTAAAAATTAGTAACAATTTTTAGTTATTGAACAGACAAAGGGATTAAAAAAAAACTACTTATTCTAGTTTTGTTTAATAATTTTTCAAAATGTGGGTAAAAGTAGACATCCACTTTTTAAAGAACAAAGTTGATTTTTAAAGTTAATGGTCTAAAAAAATTATTATTTTAAGTGACAAGTGAACATTGACTTTTTGGACCCATGACTTTTAACTTATAAAGCTGGAAAATTAATTTTTTTTCTCAGTTAAAGTGACTGTGTATATGATCTATCAGAACACACTAATATTTAACAATCAGGAGAAAAAATTAGTTCTATTTTTAGTCCCATTCTAATTTGTTTTATTTTTTTTACTAATATTTCATATAAAAAGTTAAATTGATACTGATCTTTTAATAACATAGGCCAACAAGAAATTTTATAAATCGAAATGAAGAATTGGTACTTAAAATTTGAATCTGGCATTATAATTTTTTTATCATATCAGGTTTTTATTGCCACCATGTAAATTTGTGAAGAAAATATATTCTGACTTGAATAATGTTTGTTTCAAACGAAAAATTCTATTCCGTCAGATTAATTTGCAAAATTTGCAAAATTTAAGTGAGTGCCTGAAGTTAAGTAAAACTTAATTTTTTGTGAAAAATAAACATAAAAAAGTACATAGTCATGAAAATATTATATTACGAATGAATGAATATTTGTTGCGAATGGATAATTCTACTCCGGCGGAGTAATTTTCAATATTTGGCCATAATGTAGCAGCCGCCGGACGGGTAAATACCTCATATGGGTTTTGTTATATAAAGCGTTAGGGAACAGACTTTTTTTAGTTAATCTCTTTATCTACATAAAACAATATTGTTTAATTTGTTAACATTTAATAGATTTCAAAATTAAGCCATATGTAAAAGTAAGCTGCCGCTGTTCGGCTAAATTCTTCATATGTGTTTCTTTATATAAAGTGTTCCGGAAGAGATTTTTTTAGTTAATCACGTTATCTACGTTTACGAGATGCTTGGTATTTTTAGATTTTTTAAATAAATAATTCAAAATATTAACGAAGTTTTTCTTCGTTTAACGGAAATTTTTAAATATAAAAATGTAAACAGTAACAAACTTTGACAGCTACGTAAACCAGGCGAATTAAGAAAAAAAATTATCAGCTGATTGAATAACACCACCTTATCTGAATTCGCCTTGTGTAAAATGTTGTTGTTGCAGAACTGCCACCACCTTATATGAATTCGCCTCGGGCAAATTCATACAATACGAAATCTGGGCTAAAAAGTTCAGCAACTTTTAACTTTTTGGAGTTTTTACAGTGGCTTATCAAGTTATTGCCTAACAATAATTGAACATTTTTTATTTTCAAAAAACAAGTTCTAGTACATTTTCAAAGTGGCTTATCATGTTCTTGCAACAAATAATATATAAATTTTATTTTCAATATGAAATTTATGAAGTTTAAAATATAATTTTTAGTTTCTTTTTCATATGAGAATAAATTTGGCTAAATATACTTAACTAAATTATTCTGCAGTAAAAGGCAGGTCCTGTAGTATGATTCGGTGTAGGCAAAATATATTTTAAATAGAATGACAAAATACATTGGTTTGGGTTTTGCACTAAATATTCAGATTAAAATTTTATATAATCTTGCGTTTATTCAGCATAGTTGATTTTATGCTTCTTGGTCATCAATTTAAACATCTGAACCAATTTCGATGCATGTTGCGTCAGAAGTCTTGCACGGATTTTAGAAATTTCAAGTCCATTGTTCAAAAAAGGTTTCGATATGCACTTTATATAACAGGCGCTATAATATTATGATTTTGTATAAGCTGATGATTGTGACATGTTTTACAAAGATTATAGGATATGCTGCAATGTTTTTGGTGATTTGGTATGATTAATATGATTTTATATTATGCACATAGTTTGAACTTTATATAAGATCTTTATCCCGAAATGGAGTCAATTTATAAACAAAATTTATTGATGTTTTACAATCAAACATTTTTCAAACAGCAAGAACTTGGTAAGTAACATAATTATAAATTAAATTATTTTTATGCAGTATCGTGGGAAGCCACTTTAATTTCAAAAAATTATATCTCTCGAGATTTTGACCAATAAAATTTTTTCTTAGTATAGTGATACTTGTCTTACCTTGTTTTATCCTAACAACATCAAAAATTATCAATTCCGTTTTTATCTTCAGGACTTTCTTATAAAGTGAAAAATATTAATGTGGCATATCGAATTTATGAAATAAAAATTTTTACAAATAGTTAAAATTGAAAAAGAACATGACCAATATATCGGCAATTTACCATAATATGCTAAGAATCATTTTAGAGACATAAGATATGATTCCTAGCAATTCAAAAAGCACATAAAATCGAATTGTGATGGTTGGTGGCTTATCGACTTACTGCTTACTGCAATAAGCCCTTCAAGTATAGGAATGTTGGACGAAATTTTGTAAATTGCAACTTATAATGCGTGAAAAGTTAAATGCAGGTACATACATATGTATTAAGAATACAATTTTATGTTTTTTTTTTTTTTTTTTTTTGGTTCGATACATTTTTCTATTAAGTTTATCTTTGTTCTATGGGAAAAAATATAACCCTGATCAAGTGTAGAAGCTTCAAAAATGTAATAGTTGCTGAATTTTTTACGGCAAGATTTCATATTGTATGAATTTTCATTGTTTTGAATTTTGTAACCAGTATACATATGTACCATAGAATATTACCGTAGAAGGCCAACTATCCCGGAAAAAAAACCTAAACCAAAAAAAACCTAACTCTACCCAGCAAAAAATAAAACGAAGTACTTAAAAAGGAATATCATTTATCTCCACTTCAAAAGTATCACAAAATGATTTTTTTTACCTTCTGCGGAAGTGATGTTTAAAGACTTCCGAAGAAGCGAAAATAATTATATTTTTCAATGCTGATGATTATTATTGTTCTTACATTTTTATGCGATAAAAAATTTTATTTTTTGATTTTGTATTTTATACCCTTATTAATGTTAATATTATTTAAGTCAAATTACTTGTATTCTATAACACCCTGTAACAATTTGGAAAGAAACCTTTCACACATAGAAAAGTTGATATGCATGTGAAACTAGAGTCCATTTAGAGCAATTCTGGATACTCCGATTTTTATAATCAGCTCTTATGTCCTTATAAAAGGACTTCAAAGTTTAAAGGACTTATAATTTCAAACTGATTTTTTAAATATTTATATGTACTGTATGACACAAATATTAGTATCAAATGAAAGCTGGGAATCTTATATAATATCTATATTATTTATTGAACTCATTTAGACTTTTGTCTAAATTTAAAAATGCTCTCATTATACCATACACCACTATAGTGGATGGGGATTTTGTGCTGATGTTTGTAACACACAAAAATATTGGTCCTAGACCTACCTTAAAGTATATATGTCGTCCGTCCGGCTGGCTGGCTGGCTGGCTGTCCATGTAAACCTTGTGCGCAAGGTACATGCCGCAATTTTCAAGATAATTTGATGAAATTTGGACCAAACATGTTTTTTGGCACAGGGACGAAGCCTATTGAAAATAGTTGAAATCGGTCCATTATACATACAACCGTACCTCCCGATTTGGACTTTTTATGCCATAATTACGTGAAATATACTATTATCTCTCTAATTATCTCTCTAAATTGGCACAAATAAGTTTTATATAAGTATAAATGACACTGCAGATTTTCGTAATGACTTATTTGACCCTAGTCCCCATACAAACCCCCCTTCAAAAATGTCTTAAACGTGTAAAATAGACTTGTAACCATTTGTATCGCAATGAAACTCAACAAAACTAACTGTTATTTAAAAATATATCCTTTTCCCAAATTTAATGAGGATCGGCCCATGTTTGACCTATACTCCTATATAAAGCCTCATTTAGAAAATTAGTTTTTTATCAAAAAATTGCTTACATACTTTGCAATTAAGTTAAAAATCAACATAAAAGTTTCGTTATGAAAAATAAACATTTTTAAAATATACTCATGGTGTAGGGTATTATATGGTCGGCCATGCCCGACTATAATTTCCTACTTGTTTTGAAAACAAAAATGTTTATTTTTTGTAACAAATTTCCATAAGCTTCCATATCATTTTTAATCCTGATGGATTTAAATAAATGACATTATTTTTAAGCAGAGGTTCTCAGCTTCATTTGATATTAATACCAATTTTTTATAAAAATTGGGAATTCCATCTTTTGAAATCGAATGTCCTTTAAACTTTCATAATCAGCTCTTATAAGCTGATTATGGAAAACTTAGTACACAGAGTTAATACTAATGGTCCACAGTTTCTTGTACATATAGATTTTTTCATGTGTGATAATGACTGTTGCACGGTGTAATAGTACAATTTCATTTCCGAACAACTTCCATAAAATTACTTCTTGAGAACAACTTCAGATGTTGTGAATTTGTAATTAAATAAAAATGTCATCCCTCCTATGACAAGCCTGTGTTAAAATAATCAGGTCTTTTTCAGTACTTCCAAGGTACTTTTTTTGGAAGTTATTCGGAAGTGAAATTGTAGTATTATAGAATACAACTAATTTGACTTAAATAATATTAAATATTAATACAACTACCGTTACCGCTAAAATACCGCTACCGAAATAAGCTAGAATACCGATAACGCTAAAATATCAATACCGAAATAAGTTAAAAAACCGATAACGCTAAAACGCCAGTACCGAAATAAGCCAAAATACCGATAACGCTAGAATACTGATACCGATATTTTATTAAAAAAAAAAACTAAAATTTGAAAAACGGCTTATAAATGACCCTACATCCTACTATATAATGTCTCCTTCATTCCTTTTACGATATACAGTTTGATGGTGGGTATACGAGATTTCAAGTGGTGATAAATATTATTCTTTTGGAAGTACATACTTCGTTTTATTTTTGCTCGGATGTATTAGTAAGATTTTCTGTAGAAGTGTTAGTGTATAAAAGCTTTTTCCACACATAAAATGCCCACATGGTTGCATAAAATCGTTCGAAATAATGGTACAATGTTTTTATTGCATTAATTTTCTTAAATTATTACATTTTAAATTGTAGATTGCATTTATAAAACCATGATATTTTTCATGCATTCTACATTTGTTAAAATGTAAAATTCTCAAATTTTTTTTCGATTTTCAGAAATTTGTTTATTATTAAAAAAGTTACTCAGCACCTACTATTTGAAATTAGAAAAACAAAAAATTAAATGTCAAATAATTATAAAAATAATTTTTTGGTTTGTGAAAATTAAAAATATTTTGATAAAGAAAATATATTAAAATAATTGTAAAAAAAAGTAAATATAAGCAGCATTTTTTAAACAATTCTATTTATTAAATCCAAAATGTAGTTCTCCCTCTGCACGCCAGGTGGATAAGGCAAAAGGTTTTAATCGAGGCTAAACAAATTTCAAATCATAATGTCAGCAGCGGCCGACAGATGGAGTTATTTCAAAATTTAAAATTGTAAATTTTCCATAAAATTGGTAACAATTTGTTGCAAAAATTGGTATTTGCACTGGAATATCATGTGTGAAATATTTTACTTACATGAATTTTGTTTATTTTCCTATTTTTACACATTTTAAAAAATATTTGTCATCTATTAGTGAATCCTATATATATATAAAACAGACTGTTTGTTTGTGTGTTTGTTTGTTACGCTTTCATGGCAAAACTTCTGAACCGATTTAATGAAATTTAGAACACTAATAGTTCTATTCTAAAGTGGAACAATATGCTATATAAAATCATGATTTGACGTCACGATTCTTCTTATCCTCACTTTTTTCCATATAATTGTCATACAAAATTTCCATTCGAGACTTACAGAAAACTATTGAACCGATTTACATGAAATTTGGTATACCAATAGGTCTGACCTCAGGATCTGGATTGGACGCCATGCCCCTTTTTACACCAACTTTTTGTAAAACAATTATTAAACCAACTTTACGTTCAGGCATACAAAAAACTACTGATCCGATTTTTATAAAAACTATTATAATGAATGTTGTGGAATGAACAGTACGAAACATTACATCTTCAAAACCTATAATATTTATTTAATAATAAATATATGTATATGAGACCCTTTTTACTCTTTCACTACATAACTACTAAACCGATTTACATAAAATTCGGCATATTAATGGTGTAACCTCAGACGTTAAAAAAGACTCTATATTATATTGATTGGATGCTACGCATATTTTTATGTTCACTTTTAGAATACCAGCTATAACACCAAATTTCTAGGCTAAATATAAAAAATATGAACCGATTTTCAAGAAATTTGGCAACATACAGTGTATTTTTGGAATCAACTTTTTGATCTGGATTTTATGCTTCATGAAATTTAGCATGACAATAGTTCTAGCGTGGAAGGTTAGGTTAGTTTGAGGAAGAGAATATTTAATACATCAAATCCAAAAAAATACACCTATACCACTAAATTCAGGAATGTTCTTATATTATATGAGAATTATTATTTAGTTAAATTTTTCATCAAAAATGTATTTTTATTTGAAAACTCTATAATGTTTAACTAACTTTACGATTACGTAAAATAAAAATCTGTAATCAATTTAATTTATTATCAAAAATCGATTTTCATCTAAAGCGTAAAATCGGTTGTAGATCCGTATATAATACTGCCATCACTTATCTCTTCCACCGGAAAACTATTCTTATTTAAATCCAGCCAAAACTTAAGTGTGGATGCATAAAAGCTAATGAATAAAAATAATATTTTTAAACATTCTTTTGTATAATGAGACAAAAACGGTGGTTTTACTCTTTAATGAACAACTTATGACAGTAATTTTATTCTTTTTTAAGAATTTTGAAATCTTGCAATGAGCCCAACTTTTTCACGATTTTGTCCAGAATTTTTCATAATCGTTTCCGAGTTTCTTCAATTGCATGTAATTTTTCAAATAGCAAGAAAATCGCTTGAAATTTTGTATGCTTAATGGTACGTATTTTTGTAGTTAATTAAATGCCCCGGAGCCTTTTGCCTCTTTACACCAGGGGCACTACAATTCAAAGTAAAGTGTGACCAAATTTAAACTGAACAGTTCTTAAAATCTACTGCACGTGGAAAAATTAAAACAACTAATTTGAAAGTGTAATTAGTTCCCCACCAGTGATTGAAAATGCTGATTTCAGTATAATTTCTGGAAAAAAAGTTTCTTAAATTTTATAAGCTAAATTTTGACATCTATTTAAAAAAAGTATAGTCATTACAGATAGAATAATATTATATAAAATATTATAAATAAGAAACTCGGGCAACGCCGGGTACACGCAGCTAGTAGCAAAATAAAACGAATTAATTTATTTTAAAATTATTTTGGTTTTGTTCTATGAATACAAAGCATTGCCATATTGAAATTAGCTAAATCCAAATATTTTTTTGGATTTAATAAATCCAATTTGGACACTTCCTTGAGGAACTTCGTATTTTACAGTGAACAACGTACTTTTTTTGTCCTTAATTTGAACAAATTGTTTCCTATTTGTTAGGTAACATTTTAAAAGTGAGAGTTCATTCCTTTGAATGCAGTAAAGTGGGTCGTCTTTTTTATATGATTTTGGTAATGGTTGTTGTTTTACATGGAGTAGTACTTTGTTTATCGGGACGTATTCACTGAGCTATTTATATGTTTAAAATGGTATCGATGTATACTTTGATATTTTTGTAATTCTAACTGCTCATATCTGCAGCCGTCCGCAAAATTAATGATTTTTGATGGCATAAAAATCCAAAATGCGCTAATTGCAAAATTTTTGTTGGATAACAGTAAGTAAAAGAAAAATGAATATTTTTTTGCATGTGCGACCCAAAAGTGGGTCAATACTTTGGATCGCAAGGCTTTTCATGAGGGCTTGAGACAAATATCGACCGATCATCATAAAAATTGTATACATAAAAGTTGGTTTTCATCACTATAATGTCATTTTTAAGCCAGTTTTGAGCGTTAAAGTAATTTTATATTGGGGACCTTATACGGGCAATAGGGTCAATAATGAACCGAGCGACAAACATTTGGGTAGAAAGCTTTTGGTTTCTAAGAAACAAGTTTGTGTCGAATTTTATGACTATACTGATATTTTTAAGCCTGTTATGAGCAATAATGACATTTTCTAATGTGCATCATATACTGGCGATAGGGTCAATCAGTACGGACCGATACTCATAAAATTTGGTAGAAACATTTCGGTTCCTATAAAAATTGATTATGTTGAATTTCATAACTATACAAGTACAGTAGTTTTCGTTTATCGTCATCACTGTTACAGTCACATTAGTTATATTGTCAATTTTATTAGATTTAAATGTCTCTGTCGATAAATTTCATATAAAAAGATTACTTTATAGTGCATTTTTGATATAAGCACTTTTCCCATATATGCCATCTAATAGTGACTATTAAAAGTCATATCGTTTTTCTAAAAAAATTGGTTTTCAAACGCAAACCACTACTACGACAAAAAAATGTATCATAAATTAACTAGTAACGATCCAAAAGAAAAAGTTTTTGTTAAAAAATATTAATGAAATTTGAAATACATATCTCTTTTGCTTAGAGCAAGATATAAATTCAAATTTTTATTAGAAAATTACAATAGAAGATACAACTGTAACCAAGATAAAACAAACTAAAATTGTTGATTTTTTAAATAATATAAGCAATATATTTTTAATGTAATGAATTTATGAAAACAATATTTATGGGCACTTGCACACTTTCAATATATATTGATCAATTTGGATCACGACCCAATTTAATGGATTGATGAATACCTCGGGTATGCTACACGTTCAATATTTTTTACGTCAGTATTCGCAATATTTCATGGTATACGGGTTAGCGGATGATTAAACGAATGCCGCGAAAATCCCGAAAACAAATTTAAAAAAGGAAATTTTCTTTTATATTTTTTAACAACTTTTAAAACAATATTTCATTTTGATTTGTTTTATTTTATTTTATTTATTTTTTTAAATTTTACAAATGTATCGTGATTGATATCACAAATCATGCTAGACGTTTAATAATTATCACGTGATCCATCATAAATATTGATACGAATTTTGGATTTCAGAAAATTGGGGTTTTCTATGATAGGGAACACGATCCATATTACATAACACACGTTCAATACATATCACAATATTGCAAATATCACGATATATGTATATTGAATATGTATATTGAAAGATTTTCTTTATAAGCTAATACAAAAAATTTTGTTTATAATCACGTTAGCGAACTAGTCCTCAATTTGTGTGCAATTAAGGGTTGTGACTATAAGCGAAAAGTTCTGTATTCTTAAGTTAGTTATGAGCGTTAGCTAGGGTCAAATATCCTATAATTTTGAAACTTTGTTTTTATACTTATGAAGCGTTTCGATTGACCCATACAAAATTTTAAAGCCCTACGTGCCTTCTGTGATTTATTGCCTCAAAAACCATTCCAAAAAAAAAAACAAAATACTTTTATTTTTATTGTGTTTAGTATATTAATACGCATCGATTGAGTGGTATTCGGGAGACTCTAATGTACATGCAACTGTTACCGAACACTCCAAA
Organism: Lucilia sericata; assembly: GCF_015586225.1. Lineage (NCBI taxonomy): Eukaryota > Metazoa > Arthropoda > Insecta > Diptera > Calliphoridae > Lucilia > Lucilia sericata. The sequence continues at coordinate 329,838 of NW_023994168.1, forward strand.
CGCCATGCCTAAAATACTCCTGGACGATTGTTAGCCGAGAACACACATTTTACAAAAAAATTCATTTCGAATTTTCATCTTCTTGAAATATACCTTTAAGTCACTTCAGAGTGATAGTTAAAAGAGTAAACCAATTTTTGTTATAACAAAAAACACGAAAATTGTTCACATCTGGAAGTATACGTTTTAGTGACTTTGGAATAATTATTAGGAGAGAACAAGTGTTTAACAATAACAAAATACGATGCTTCCGAATTTTTATCATCACTCTCTTGTCACTTCTTAAAGAGTCCACACATACTATTACATTTTAATCATCTGGAAATATACCCTACAAACATTTTCTATTGCGGAAGTTACCCGTATGAAACTTCCAAACGTGCTAAAAGCTCGCCAGCGATGTTGCGGAAGTATAAGAATTCTTGTCACCAGTCGGGAAGAACTGATGCCGAGCTGGGGAACGTCTAAGAGTAACGTGGAAGATACTTCTAGAAGACCCGCAGAAGAAACTTCTAAATGACTCTTGGAAGTAAGGTATTGCCAAAGACTCTTCTAGATGTAACTAGGAAGTCACTTTTTGAAGTGACTACTTAGTATCATCTAGAAGAGTTCCTATCTTATCTTCTAGAAGATGAGTTTTCTCTTCTCAGATGAGTATTCTCTTCTTCTAGAAGGTGAGTATTCTCGTCTTCTAGAAGATGAGTTTTCTCTTCTTCTATTTGTATACTCACCAAAATAAAATCTATAAAAATAAATCTAAATAAAATGAAATTTTATAGTTTTTATTGAAATAATTGAAATTAAAATAGTAGAAAAAATAATAGATTTAACAACTAATCTAAAAAAAAGTAATATACATATGTACATTAGACCGACTCACAAAAAATGGTGCTTGAGTTACCCACGTCAAAATATTCGCTGTTATGTAATATGATGTTACCCAAAATATTTTCGGTTAAGTGTTGTCCATTCATGAGCTGGACAGTTTTAAAGAAAAAATTCAATATTTTACCCAGTTTCAAAAAAACATTGTAATGTTTAATAATGGTTCCCAAAATATTTCTAGTCTATCGATGGCCGTTCGTGAGCTGAACCGGTTACAAAAAAGTCCCTTTTTAGTTATTTTTTTTTTTTAATTGTACGGCATTTCTTAAACAATATATACAGTATGTCGTATCATTTGAAAGGTTTTTTAAAGCCAAGTCTAATTTGCAAAATTGTGCATACATTTTATTTTTCTTAGTGAAAAACCTAACAATTTTAAATATTTTGGAATATGACAAAACCTAACAATCATTGGACGCTGCTTTAAAATACCTTTTAAACGATACCCAGTATTGGATATTTTGTTTCAAAACAAACAAAAATTTTAAAAAAATAATTCCAAAATACCTTTTTTTATTTGGTCCAGCTCACGAACGGTCATCGCTAGACTTAAAATATTTTGGGAATCATCATAAAACAAAGCAATGTAAATTTTGAGAGGGGTAACAAAAACACGTTTTTGCTTTCCATACAGACTGAGTGGGTATAATGTACATATGTATCAAAAATTTAGAATTATTACCTTATAATAAGATAATTTTCAGGAAATCTGTATTAATATTCCAACTGTTGACTGGTATACTTCCAAAAATTGTAAAACGTTGGACTCTAAAATATTTTTGTAGTTCTTCATAGATTTTATGATCAATCCATCAAATTGTAAGAGTTATTTTTTGGAACACATTAATCCTTCAACGAAATAAACAAAAATAGTGTTATAAATAAATAGGATTGTCTTATGATCAATACATTTCCCACCGAAATTTAAACGTTCAGATCCATTTTTTACATTTTCTGCAAATAATCGACATTTTTAATGGAACCGCGTGATGAAATAAGACATATATAACTTATCAGATCCCTTTTTTATATTTTAATTCGGTTAGAAGTATTTTAATAGGAGGTACAATATTAGATACTGTTTTCTAAAAAAATAATATAATTAAAAATTAATTACTTATTTATTTATGGTTTTGAATCAATACATTTTAATGTTTTGAATCATTACCTTTCATGAACAATTTTTAAATAACTTGGAATTAAACCGTCTATAAAGATCTGAAATTACTAAGTCATGTATTATTTTTAAAATTATTTACAGTCACTAACGATAGAAACACCTTAACGACCCTAAACGGGATATTGCTTTTGATACTAATACTGCAATACTATTTTTTGTTTGCTCTCTTCTAATTAAGGAGTTATATACTTTCAAAAACTTAAGAATATTAGTAAAGGCCTATAATTAGAATAATTAAATCCAAAGCTACATATATGAAAATTAATAAAATTGTATTTAAAAAAGGTGGTTTTAAAAATATTTGATTTTAATATTAAATATCTTATATGGGCAATTTCGTGTCAAGTGACCCAAGTCAAAAAATAATTTATGTATGTATAAAATAGTAGTATTAATTTGAATATAATGATTCCAGCTAGCGATTAAATACTTAAGTAAAATTTTAATGTATTTTTTTTTGTTACGAAAATGAAATACAAATAAAATTTTAGCACAAAGTGATCATACGTAATCTAGAAACAGGACCTAAACGCGCAAATAGTTTAAAAAATGCTGAAAGTTAAGATTTAACTCAAATAAATCTAAATAGGTTAAAATGAAATATTCATCAAATGAAAGCCGAAAGGTACAACTTGAGAAAGTCTTTAAATGCTTATAACTCCTAAACCAATTAAGAGAGAGACGAAATTTAATATAAAATCATTTTTAATTTAACATATTAGACTTCGTTTAAAAATTATGGAAATGGAAGCCGTTTAGAGTTGTTAACTTATTCCTAAAATAGTATTTTAATGTAAAATATGACAACTTACTTTTTAAATATTTTTATATAATCCTTGAAGATAATTACTTTTTGGTATATATTTAATAAAGTTCACCGATTAACAAAACCTTCTTAAATGTTTATTAACAGTTGACTTTTAACACAACACTGTCATATTGTTTTTTTATTACTTAAGATTCACAATATATTAATTACACTATTTTTCTATGAATATTATGAATATTATTCAATAACTCATTTAAATTTTACAATGAATAATTAAAACTGAACATGACTGGACAAAACACAAAACATCACTGAACTTAACAAAATTTCTGCATTATTTATTTTTTTTCGCGTTCACGCTAAAAATGGAGTATTTATATTTTTTTTGTTTTTGTACACTTCTTACTCTCATCCGGAAGTAACCTAAAAGTATTCTTCCAGACGGCGAAAACTATAAATCAATGTATTTTTTTTTGTAGAATGTGTGCTCTCGTCTGACAATCGTGCAGAAGTGACTACAATCCACACTTCAAGATGAATAAAATATAACATTAATGTGAACACTCTTCAAACTGTCTTCCAGAAGTGACATAAACATACAAATCAAGAAGATACAAATTAGGAAACAATGTATTTTGTTATTGTAAAATGTGTGTTCTCACCCAACTCTCATTCAGAAGTCACTAAAACGTATACTTCCAGATGAAAAAAATTCAACAGTCATGGTTTTTTGTTTAAGCAAAATGGATGCACTCTTCTAACTATCATCCGGAAGCAACTTAAAAGTATATTTCTAGAAGACGAAAATTCGAAATCAATGTATTTTTTTATTGTAAAATGTGCGTTCTCGTCTGACAATCGTCCAGAAGTGTTTCTAACGTGGCGTCGGGGGTGATGCGCAATCGTTTTGTCTTCTAAATGTTTGAAGGGTACATTGCAGTTACTTCTGGATGATAGTTAGGGAAGAGGACATATTTTACAACAACAAAATACATTTTTTCAATTTTCATCTTCTTCTACTTATACGTTTTATATACTTCTGGATGATAGCTAGAACAGTACAAAAACAATAAAAATGTCATATTTTTGGAAAAAAAAAACAACAAAATAAATAGAGCAAAAGTTTTTAAGTTTAGTGATGTTTTGAATTTTGTCCTGTCGTGCCCTGTTTAGTAATTGATTGTATAGTACAACAATATCAATTACTAACAAACAAAAAATAGATTAGTTTCATATGGATTTGTTTAAAATTCAATTTACAATTTTATAAAGTAAGTTAAATTAGTAAAATATTAAATAAATTTTAAATTCAAAGTTAAATATTGACGATTCCTTATTTCTTAGACATTGTAAATAATTGTAATAGTTCCAGATCTTTATAGATTTAATTCTATATTATGTTGAAGTAACAGGAAGGTAATGTTATTTATTGATCCAAAACAAAAACAAGTAAGAAAGTATAGTCGGGCGTGGCCGACCATATGATACCCTACACCAATTATGAATATTAAATGTGATTTATTTTTCATAATAAAGCATTTATCTTCAATATTCCCTTATTCCGATACATTTAAGCAATTTATGGATGAAAAACTAATTTTCTGAAAGAGGCTTTATATGGGGGCTAGGGGCAAATATGGACCAAGCCCGATAACATTTTGTGAATATATTTATATTTACATAATATTTCATTGTGCTGAATTTCATCGCGATATTTGTGTTTATAAGTTAATTTGGGACATTCAAGTAATTTTCTGAAGGGGACTTTGTATGGGAGCTAGGGTCAAATGGGGCCCGATCTTTATGAAATTTGGCAGAGTCATCAAGACTTCTATAAAACTTAGTTGTGCCGTATTTTATCGATATATCTGTATATTTAACATAATTATGAGTTCAGAAGCCCTTTTCGGGGGGTTCTGTTCTATGGGGACTAGGTGAAATAATGGACCGATTTTAACCATTTTCAATAGGCTTCGTCCTTGGGTCAAATAAAACGTGCGTGCCAAATTTCATCCAATTATCTTGAAAATTGCAACCTGTAGCTTGCGCACAAGGTTTACATGGACAGCCAGCCAGACGGACGGACGGACGGACGGACATAGCTTAATCGACTCAGAAAACGATTCTAAGCCGATTGGTATACTTTAAGGTGGGTCTAGGACGAATATTTTTGTATGTTACAAACATCAGCACAAATCCAATATACCCTCCCCACTAAAGTGGTGTAGGGTATAAATAGAGGAATATTTAATAATTTTAAATTTGTCTAGGAGACAATGGATAATATGGCTTTTGCGAATTTAATATTAACGAAAAAATTATCAGGTAGAACAAAACTCTTTACAAATTACAGAGTAATACAGGTAATATTAATAAATACAAATGTATTGAATACAATTTTATTACATTTCGTTAAGATATGTAATTGCACAAATTATAATTTATATTTTTATTAATTTATTTATCACGTTTTTAAATTAGTTGTTGAATTTAATATTTTTTTGTATTTTTAATTGTTTTTATGTTGGTGAGTATACATATGTGTAAATAGAAGTGAAAACTCATCTTCTGGAGGATAAGATAGGGACACTTCTAGTTGATACTAAGAAGACATTCCAAGAAGCGACTTCCTAGTGACATTTAAATGAGTCTTTGGCAATAGCTCACTTCCAAGAGTTATCAAAAAGTTTCATACATATGTTCGAAAAACTTATAAAAAAGAAGTTGATACAATATTTTATCACATACCACATTATGCATCAAAACCGAAATTCAAATTATTAATGTTTATTAGTAACATTTTTTTACATGTTTGAAATATTTCAAATATTATATAAATGTATGGCAATAGTTTATTTTAAAATTGTTTTGCACAGTGTACACATAGAACTATATTTAGATACTGTACACTCAGGCAGCTCTGAAACAAAAATTTTTTGACACATGTCTTAGGCATTTACTAAAAAAAGAAAATAATGCACACACATGGATTTTTAAACAAATGTTTATGTTATTTAAATTGTTTTGAAAATAAGACAAAATAAGAGGCTGTATTTGGATTTTTATAATTTGAAATAAAGATGTAATTAAATAATAAATGAAAAAATATTTGAATTTGTAAATTATTTATCGAAAATGCATTGAATTTTCTGAGCATAAAAGAACTGTTGCGTTAAATATATAGACCACCTATTTTTGTGTTTTTTTCGCGATCGGCGACAGTGGTGTGTGCGTTCGTTCATTAAATGCTTAAAAATGTTAAATGAAATTAAAAATCAAACACAAAAATGAAATCATATAATTTTTTTAAATAAAACCAATTTTTGGTATAAATATTATTGTGTTCGTAATATTTTATAGATTTAAATGAAAAGTACATATTTAATTGTATTATTTATTAAGGAAAATTTAAACAAAGTGTTGTGAAAAATATTTTTTATTTTAAATTGTGAAAAGTTCTGGAAAAAAATAGGTTTACCACATATTTACACATAAGGTGAGTAAAGGTACACATTTACATATATCAACATCACACTATATTATATATTATTACATAGGGCTGAATAGAAACTATTTTTTTATTTTTGCCATTATATACTAAAAATTACTATACTTTTATGAATTCTTGTATACAATTTGTTTTAGAAGTACTATATTTTGACTAATTATTTAAAAATAAATGTAGTTTAATAAAACAAATTTAACAATATATTAAAATTTTTTGGTTCACATGTACATACATATGTATTACAAATTAAATTTTAAAACTACATCGGATATGTGTGATTATTTAAATAAAGTTATAATTGAAGAAGTGAAAGAGGCTCTGCATGGGCCTAGGATCAAATATTGAACTACTGTTTATGCTGAACTTCATCGTGATACTAGTGTGTACATTAGGGCAGCCCAAAAAATATCGATTTCGTTTGGAAGTTAGTGTCTAAAACTAACTGTTAATTTAACTGAGTTAAATTTTAGTCCAATAGGAAAACGGGAACTCGTGCCGGAAATCGATTGAAAAGTGTAAAATTGGGTAAATAGTAGGACTTTTTTGATTTCTTCAAAAATTGTGCAATTTAAATTATATTTTCTTAAAATTTCGACAAAATCTTCTCTTCCAGAAAAAATGATACATACAAATAGGTATAAAACATTTATATCAAAGAAAAAACATCAAAGTTATTGACAAAAAATCATGTATTTTTGGCGTTGTTTGGTCTTTGTTTTGCATGTCAAAGTGATGTAAACAAAAATATCTATACAAGTTGGAGGGCTATATCTGGCTATGCGGAATAAAAGTATAAAAACCCTTATAAATATTTTTAGATAATAAATAAATTTTGGTCAATAATTGGTCATATCTCCATCCGAATGATCGTATATAATATTCTTATATAGTAATGAAATTTATAGGATAAAGTGATATAAGGAGGTGTGTATGATATGGAAGCTATGACCAATTGTTAGAGATGGGAAAAGGGTAAAAACCCAATAGGTAAATACCCGGTAAAATGGGAAAATTAGGTAAAAACGGGAAAATACTTAGGTGTTTACCAAAAAGGTGGGTATAAACTATGTGGCAGATATTTTGGAGAAGAAACACATTATGCAGCACAAATTAATGCAATTTTTATTTATTTTTTGTTTTTTTTTTTTTTAAGAAAAATTAACATTTTTACATATCATTTACCAAGTAAAGACTTAAAGCGATGTTCTATCCTGATGTATTTACACTGTGTCGCTAAAACTTCCATTATCAGTTTCTCTTCATAAATACCAGTAGAAATGGAAGGTTCATGATCAAATGAATCAGAAAAATGTTAGAGAAGTGTTCTTCTGTTTTGTATATTTATTGAAGATATCCAATTGTGTGAATTTATCGAAAATTAATCAATTGAGTCCTTTGAATGAATGAAGCTATGCATGTAATGGTCGTTCTGTAGCTGAAGTGCGTGGAACAATCAATATATTTAGATATAAACAGCTACACCGCTAATTTGTGTGGACGCGCAAATACGTACTTTTCCACCAGGTGGATGAAGATCTTTCTTATATGTTGCTACATACAACATCTCTTGTCTACATTTCCATTCTTTAACTGAAGAATTGATTTCATTTTTTTAATTTGCCTTTTTAATTTGTTTTGATATTTATCAAAACAAATTGCTCATTTAAAATAATTTACGATATGTCAATCAATTTTTGAAAAATAGTCATATTAAAAATTTTTTAAATACCCCAAAAAATTAAAAAAAAAAGAAATATACCTGGTATTTACCCAGTTTTTACTCAAACATCGGGTGAATCCCATCTATACCAATTGTGGATTGATCCGAAAAATTTTTTCAGAATGATTTGTATATACACAAAATATACTCATGTAAATTTTTTCTATTTATCAATGAAATGTGGATCTTATATGAGAGATACGACTAACTATGGGGCGATCAGAACATATAAATACATATGGGAAATTTCTCTCCAAGGTTAGTATTATGAGATAGTAGGCACAAATTTTCAGCTCTATCGGTCAAGAACTGCGGAAGTCAGAGGGGGTCAAAATTGGACATTTTGGTCATACAGGGTTTTATTCAAATGAGTGTAACTTTTCACCTATTAATCCTAGCAAAAACTGTCCAAAGGAGTTCAGATAGCTATTTTTTCATTCTTTCCAAAATTTTTTTTTAGGATTTTTAAATTTTATTCCAAATGGACCCCTTTTTTTAAGAATGCTTATAAAAGTTCTTTGAAGGGCTTTATAGTCCCATAATTGGATGCGAGTGGGATATCAAAAAAAATATATATTTTTTAACTCAAGAATAAAAGTTTTTCAATATTTTTCACTTAATTTTCCCCTATTTTTTCAAAATGAATTTTTCGTTGTATTTTTTTACTCAAAAGAAATCTTAGACCATTTTCTTTAAGAGCTTTGTGGTCACTTAGTGGGATGCGAGTGGGATATATATACCTTTCCAGAAAATTTTTCGCAGGGTGGTTTATATGTACCTTAAAACATTCTTGACAAATTTTATACCGATATCTTCATTTCTTAATAAAATATGTCTTTCGAGGTCCACGATACATTACATTTTGTTCTGCTGCTTTGTTTAATATAGATTTTTATACCCTACTCCACTTTAGTGGGGAGGGTATATTGTGTTTGTGCTGATGTTTGCAACGCACAATAATATTGGTCCTATACCCACCTTAAAGTATACCAATCGGCTTAGAATCATTTTCTGAGTCGATTTAGCTATATCCGTCCGTCTGTCCGTCCATGTAAACCTTGTAATCAAACTACAGATCGCAATTTTGAAGATAATTCAATGAAATTTGGTACATGATCTTCTATTGTCCCAGGAACGAAGCTTATTGAAAATGGTTAAGATCGGTGCATTATTTCACCTAGCCCCCATACAACTGAACCCCTGAATAGGGCTTGTAAACATTGTAATCAAACTACAGGTCGCAATTTTGATGATAATTCAATGAAATTTGGCACATGATCTTCTATGGCACCGGAGACAAAGCCTATTGAAAGTGGATAACATCGGTCCATTATTTCACCTAGCCCCCATACAACTGAACCCCTGAATAGGGCTTGTAAACCTTGTAATCAAACTATAGATCCCAATTTTGATGATAATTCAATGAAATTTGGCACATGATCTTCTATAGTACCGGAGACAAAGCCTATTAAAAATGGTTAACATCGGTCCATTATTTCACCTAGCCCCCAACCCGACGAATAGGGCTTTTAAATTCATAATTATGTTTAATATACTCGTATCTCAACAAAAAGCTGCAAAACCAAGTGCTATACTAGCCTTGATGACTCTCATGAATTTTATAATTATAGGGTCTCATTTGACCATAGCACCTATAAAAAGCCCCCTTCAAAATTTGACTTAAATGTCCACAATTTTATTCAACAATAAATGGCTTAAGTATATCTGAGGTAAGGTACAATTCAACTACAATGCTTTATTATGAAAACAAAATCACATCGGCCTCGCCCGACTATAATTTCTTACTTGTTTTCTTTTCAAAGTGCATCTACCCCAAAAAAAAAATCTGGACATTTAGCACAAAATAAAGAAATCATTTAAAAATTAAATAATAAAACAGAACAACTTGCTAAATTTATCTAATTTCAGTTAAAATTTTATGTAGAAATTCTCAAAATCTGCAAATAGATTTTGATTCCTGCACACAATCTTTATCAGAACCACATAATTTTTGACTTTCATCCTATAAATTGTCTAAATTCTTACGGATTTATGCTTTTATTTGTTGCTCCATATCATTTCATATTTTCTCTATTGGATTGGGATCGAAAAATTATACTAAATTTTGTCCTCTAATTTTTTACTAAAGTATTTAAGAGTATATTTTGATAGTCATACTGAACCATTTGTGCTTCCATCTTGCGTATAGAACCACTAATACGTCGTGAAAACGCCACATAATTTGTCATATTTACCCATTAAACGTTCAGCAACAACACTTTTGTTGTTGCTGAACGTTTGAAGTACAGCATGAACACATTTTTTCATCAAATATGAACCTATCCCCATCCAATCATATTACTATAGACAAAGTGTTCTTGAGAAATCATAGAACACAATGGGGGAAATGTGATGGAGTTATTGGCATTTTCTTGGCGAACTATTGGCAAATAGAAGCAGAAATCCCTAAGAATCAATTTATCGGCTGAAATTCAAAATTGATATCGTGAAATTTTTTAGTGGGTTCTGGAGATGATTGTGTACAAGAGAAAGAATGATTTTATTAAAATCAGCAAATATTCTACAAAACATAAAATTTTAAGTGAAATTAAATAAATTAAACCAGTTGTTTTGTTTTATTATACCTAACGTGACCAAACATCCCGCCAAATATTATTTTTTAAATATTAATCATATTACTTTTAGTACCAAGTGAAAATTAACTTTTTGGACCCGTGACTTTCAACTTATGAAGTTATGCTTTTTGGCGAGTGAGTTACAAAAAATATCTATCCAATTTTATGACCAGTGTGAATTTTAATTATCCTCATTTTATTGATAACAATTTCATATAAAGTCTGAAAAGGTATTGACATTTCATTTAAACTTTTTACCCAAAAAATGCTTTTTCTCAATAACAATTTGCCCAGTTTATTAGGCAATCTATGCAAACTGTATTTATATATTGTATTGCAAATATATGTAATTGAGATGTAGACATAATTTATAAATGTGACTCCCTTCCTCTCCAGTTTCCAATGTCACCGCATAATTCGGAGTGGACTTAGGTAATTTCAAAATCCGTTTGATAAAGTACCTCTGTACCTTATCTACCGTTTCAAATTCTGTAAATCCCCAAACTTGAGCACTGTATGACTGTATCGATCTGCATACGGCTTGGAAAATGTTCCAATTTGATCTTAAGTTTATGTTTGGATTATTAATGAAATATTGCCAGGTTGCATTAATACTCGTTTTAGCAGAATTGTTCTTATACTCAACATGTCTTTGAAATGACATTTTTGGAGTAAGAATGACACCTAAGTAAGAAAATGTTGAAGCAATTTCAATAGTTTTTTTGTTTATAAAACCATTTTTCATCTTTGGCCAGCTTACCACCTTTCCTGAAAACCATAATCTCCGACTTACTCAGATTATCCTCCCTATTCCATGTTGAACAATATGTTTCTAACCGGTTTATCATTGTCTTCATGGCTTTTTATCATCTGCTAATATTACGATATCATCCGCATATAGCAATAATCGCACATTAACATTTTCAACCACCAAGCCATCGCCTAAGAAATCATGCATGTCATTTAGATATAATATAAATAACAGTGCAGATAAAATACATCCTTGTTTGACCCCAGTAAAAGTTTCAAAATACTCAGAAATTTCAGATCCAGTCCAGACAGCATACTTAGTGTTATTGTATATATTATCCAATGCTTTTACAATTTTGTTTGACAGGCCAATCGTGTGCAATTTATATATTCATTTCTGTCTCGGAACACTATCAAAGGCAGCCTTAAAAACAACGAAGAATGCGTAAATTTTTTTGTTTTCAGCAAATTTAAGGTATGCTAATGCAGACAGGTTGTATATATTATCTACTGTTGAATATTGTTTCCTAAACACAGCTTATTTATTTAAAACACCATTCTCCTCAAACCAAGATGATATTCTCTTATTGAGAATTCCCATAAATATTTTATAAAAATAAATAACAGTTCATATAAGATATAACTCTATAATTTGATGGCAGATTGATATTTCCTTTTTTAAAAATTGAAAAAATTATGCTTTTACTAAAGGACTCATCGACCATTCCATTTTCTAAAATTATATAAAAAGATATTGCCAACTGTGTTGTGACTATGTATTCAAACCCTCAGAACACACTAATATTTAACAAACAGGAGAACTAAGGAGTTCCTTTTTTTATTTTTTCAATTGATATTTGACTATTCAGATTTTAGTCAGAATTCTCGAGAAACATACGAAATATGCTGTATAAAAAATTTTATTTATACTAATATTAAATTTTAACACAGACCAACAACAATTTTAAAAAAGTCGATTGCCACTAAAAATTTCGTGTCATGTTTGCCTTAAATATATTACTCGAAATTCAATCCTTAATAGTATAGCTTGCTCTCAGGACTAAACATTTTTTGTCCTGTGTAATTTTATTTTTTTTTTCATACAAATTTCATATATATTTCTCAATACGTGAATGTTGTGCCGAATGTTATATAAGCTCAACCAATGAAATTATACCGGAATAACATTCAATCTATATTAGGGTATTACAAAATACAAAAGCACTGCCTTATGGCCAATACTGTCCTGATAATAAAATGCTATATTTTAAGTTAATTTTGTGAAAAAACTTCCTGCATCGAACGCTATTTCTAAAATGCTAGAAGGGGGACAATACGCCACTTTTTTTTGAGGTGGCCACAAATTAAAACCACAATACATATTCTTAATTATTAATCTTAGTTGTGCGAACTTTTATCGATATACAATTATCTTATACATAATTATGAGCTCAAAAGCCCTTTTCGGGGGGTCCAGTTCTATGGGGGCTAGGTGAAATAATGGAACGATTTTAAACATTTTCAATAGGGTCAAAAGAAACGCGTATGCCAAATAATCTTGAAAATTGCGACCACTACTTTGACACACGGACGGACATCGTTAAATCGACTCAGAAAGTGATTCAAATGGAATCAAATAATTTTAATGCTCTTTTTTGGAAGTTATTCAAACTACCTACTACAAAACTACCACTTAACAGACTGTTACAGAGCGTACTAAATTTAACCTATGTTCTGTATATAAAATAATTTCTATGTGTGAGAGAAATGTATGGTAATAGTTATAGTTATAAAATTTATATAATTTTGTACGGGAGGTACAATAGATTTTCAACGTTGTTGATCCTATGAAAAAAAATAGCAAAAAATTGCTTTTAAATTTTTATTGTTGAACCGAATTTCAACACTTAATTTGATTTTATTTATTATTTATTTATTACAAAAAAAGATAAATCGACCATGAATCGAACCTGCAATGCTCAGTTTGCTAATTTTCCCTTCCATCCACTACACCACTTCATTATTTTGTCCTTCGTTAACTAATATTTTTCATATAAAAATGCCATGTTATTTTCTGTTTGTACAAAACATTGCTGCTGAATAACTTTTATCAACACTGATGTTGCTGAATAGCATAAGAAATTAACAGTTACACTTTCTCAATGTGCACATTTTATTTCATCTTGGGTTAACAACAATTTTTTACACAAACAGGAAAGAGAATTTCTATGTGAACATTAGTTGCAAACCATTACGAAGCTAGTTAATAGTGTACTCGGAATGGCGTAAAACTAGCAACTGGGAGATTTTAAGTTCGAATCCCGTTCGTTTTGGACAGTTTGTATTTATTTTTTTGCGAAAAATAATCAATTTTTTAATCCCTATGGGTGGTACAAGAAATTGTGGACTGATTTCGATTTTCAAGTCAGTGGATTCCCAAACTATATGTATGACAAAACTCAAAAATAAATATTTGTGCCAATTTTTTTATGGATATCATTATTTGGTAATTAGTAATATGCGTTTAAGTTATTCTCGAAAGGGGACCTTAAATGGGAGCTATGACCAATTATGCGTTTAAGTGATTCTCGAAAGGAGACTTTGTATGGGAGCTACGACCAATTACGGACCGATCGTAAACAAATTTTACAGTATCATTTCTGTATATAAAAGCAATGTTTGTGCTAAATTTTGTATGGATACCTTTATTTGGTAATGAGAAATATGCGTTTAAGTGATTTTGAGAAGGAGACCTTGTATGGGAGCTATGACCAATTGTGGACCGATCGTGAAAAAATGTACAGTAAGATTCCTGTAGATAAAAGCAATATTTGTGCCAAAGTTTGAATGAGTATCTTTATTTGGTAATGAGTTATGTGCGTTTAAAAGTTTTTCGGAAGGTAACCTTATATGGGAGCTATGACCAATTATGGACCGATTCAGAAAATTGTTTCTTTATATAAAATCTATTGGCATAGTAAAATGTAAAATTTCGTAAAGGTATCGGCATTATTTCGGAAGTTATTAACAATAAATTAATTTCGGGGAATATGTACATTTGTATTGGAGGTATATGTAATTGTGAACCGATTTTTAACAAATAACAAAATTCATCAATTTATCTGCAGCTATTGATGTAAAAAATACAAATAAATATTTGAAAAAGCACAATTTTTTTTGAGGTTGTCCCAAAATATTCATTGATATCCTAAGACAGTTGGTATTGAAAATCAGCAAGATCGGTGAAATAGGTTCAGAGTTATGAGTGAAATAGGTTCAGAGTTATGAGTACAAAACATACTACAATAATTTATTTGGAAGTATCAGTTTTAATGTAGTAAACTTTTTTTGTATCCTTGTTTTATTAACATGTAAACTTTACATGTTAATGGGGATGAACTGTCAAAAGGAATTACGAATGTGTCGTGGAAACGGGTTAATTGGCTATCGTCATTCAGAGACTGACACAAATATTCCAAAAAATGACAAAATAATGAATGAAAAAAAAAACAACATGGCGATGAACTGTCACAAAGAATTATGAATGTGTCGTAGAAACGGGTTAATTGGCTATCGTCATTCAGAGGCTGAATTAAGTAATTCAACGGCTCGTGTGAACTTGGTATAAAACGAGCCTTGAGATGTCACTATTCAAAACAAATGAGTGTAACGAATAATGAAATCATCAGCAAATCTTTTGATCTATTTAGCAATATTTATTATGAATTAAAAAAAAAACATATTTTAAGTTGCAATCTCGATACTGAGAAAAGTTAATAAAATGTTTTTATTGGTATTGCAAACGTGTTCGTAAATGATACATTTAACGATATCGAGAAACATTGTTAACAGTTTACATTCGATATTGCTAAAGATTCGTTGGTAATGCGATAGCAATACTTCGAGAATGAATATTTTGTTTCAATTCCATTTAATTCCCATAAAAAAGGCTATTTCTTGTATTACTTTAAAAAACTAAAAAAATTATTTCATATTTAACATTAATTGTATGTAAAAATATTTTATATTAAAAATACATGAATTCATGTATATATAATTTTATAGTATATATTAAATTTTTTAATAATATTAATAAATATTTGAAGATTAAGGTGGCAGCTGTTCGTGATCCTGCTTTTATTTTTTGGAAGCGTATGTTTGTCAGTCTATGAAGGCCGTACTGGAAATGCATTTGTGTGATTTTCAGGGCAGAGTTGTTCATACAGCGATCTAAATGAAATTAAATTATTTGTATAAATATTTATATACATATAAATCAATTTAAAAATAGACTTACCAGGCTACCACAAATGCATTGCTCTGCTAAGTAATTGGTATACATCTTCTATCAGGAACCACACATACAGTTGTCAAAGGATATTTCGGATGAAAGGACAGCTGTTTAACCTTAATAAAAAATATTGTCAATGAAAATAAAAACATAGTACATAATTAAATTTTTTAAGTGTTTACTTACAAATTGTTTAAAAGTTTCTGGGTTTTCCATCTTGCTGGTAAAATGGTTATACTCCTGGATAGATTCGAAGATCCGGTGTTTAACAGATTCATAACAGGACACATCCCTATATATTTTTGTTCTTATTGTTGAAACCTCACTTCTTATGCAAAAATTTCAATTTCATATATATGTATATAAATCATTCGTGAACATTTTCCACATCGGTCCATAATTGGTTACATTCCATATAAGGAATTTTTTCAGCATCGGTCCATAACTAGCTCCCATATAAGGTTCACTTCTGAAAACCACTTAATGCCACATAATTTATTATTAAACTCGACATGAGTATGTTCTGTGTATAGATAAATTCTGATTATTGTTTTTTTCGAATTGGTCCATTATTGGTCACAGTTCCCATATAAATTATCGGCAGGATCGGCACATAATAGGTCGAAGAATAATCGGTCGGTATCTGAAAATCACTTAATACAAATGTTTCTGGGCCTAATCAAAATTAGTTACATACATACATGCATAAAGAAGTTACAAAATGATAAATAGTATCTTAATTACGGAAACAAAACATGAGCCGGGTTTGACAGTTCTCCATAAGGGAAATAAAGTACTTTAGTACTTAGTATGTATTTTAATACTTAAGTAAAATTTATTTCTTTGGTATACATTATAAATTCGGCCCTATAACTTTAACCATTTATAACATATTTATATTGGGTTTTAATAAAAAGTAGTTTGCAGGTGGAGGGTATTTAAGATTCGGCAGAGCCAAATATAGCATTCTAACTTGTACTTTTTCGTTTTTCCGATGGAACTTTATGATATTTTTACGATATTGAACATATATTGAAAATCAAATTTAAAATTTAGGGACCTTAGTGAATGAGAATATACTAAAAGGGAATTTTGGTACTTTTTCATTCATCAAATTATATTTTTTGAATTGTATATAATATTGAACACAGAAACATAAAATTTTTGATTAAATCTATTTGATAATCTATTAGAAGTATTTTATAGTACTTTGTTTTCAAGTACTTTCGAAATTTTCTATAATGTGGAAGCTAAACGAATGAAACTAAAAATAAGAGATTTTTACTGAATGCGAATTTATCCAGGTTATATTGAACGTAAAAAACTGAAACATTAAAACAATGTTTAATCAATTTTAATTTTCTATAATTTTTTTTATGAATTTAATTTAAGATAGGGTAGCGAAGCACCCAGGGTATGCTAGTATTTTATATATCAACTCATTCGGATCATAAATATATTTTTGGCGAATATTAAAAAAAAATTGAGACCCTAGATATTCAACTTTGAGCGGCACTCACTGGCTCCCATTCCTTCTAGGAAGACCAACAACCGACAATCAACTCGAAAATACCTCAGCTTCAAGCGAAGATCAATGCAAAGATCAAGCAGGAGCTGTACTTTCTTAAAATCTTGGAACCTCTCTTTAAAGTTGGAAAATAATGTTTCAAATATTATGTGGTATTCATGAATTTTAGATAGTTTTAAGTTTTTACCAATATTTAAATTATTAAAAAGAAGTAAAGTTTTTGGAAAGTTTGAAAAATCTTCAGCTTGAATTTCTGACTAAAGTAAAAATAATTTAGTTTTAAAAATGAAAAGTTTATTTGAAAGATCAAATAAAGTTTTTTCTTTACCCTGTAATTGTATATTAAAATCATTTAGTAATGCTGTAGTGTCCGCTAAAAATGCCAGATCTAAAATAAATTCATTGTCACTTAAACGCTGTATTTCGGATTTGTCCATGTTTTCGGTCTCTATGAATTGAAGCACATCATCTTTTAAATCATATAATCTATTAAGACATTCGCCACGACTTAACCACCGAACCTCCGTAAGCATTTTTAAATCGGAGAGAGCTGCATTTTTGTTTTTTAAAAAATTTACAAATTTCCGATGGGTCAGTGAATGATGCCCTCGTATTTTATTTATTATTTTTTCTGAAGTCTTCATAGAGGGGTGGTCTGTTAAAAATTTGGAAGCAAGGGCGGTCTGGTGAATAATACAATGCAAGGAATGGACGGAGATTCCATGCTTTTTTAACTGTCCTATGAAACCTTCATACTTACCAGTCATTACGTTAGCACCATCCGTGCAAAGTCCTGCTAATTTTTTAATATTTATTAAAGAAAAAAGTTTTTCATTTGTAATATCAAATAACAGTTTTCCCGTTATATTTCCATGAAATGTTTCAAGAGAAAACATTGTTTCAAAAACGTTATTATTTGCATCTACGCATCTGACACAAATGATAAGTTGACACAAATCATTTATATCTGTGCTTTCATCTATGCAAAATGAAAAAATTCACAGTTTTTTTATTTTTTAGTAATAGCGGACTCTACAAAAATTCCTAGTTGATCTGTTCGCCGAACTACGCTATTCCGAGATAACGGGAGGGACTTTATAAACTTTAAATTGTACTTCAATTTTTCAAAACATTTATATAAAATATTTTTAATATATATTCCATCAGAAAATGGTCTATCATGTTTAACAATATCTAAACTTATAAGAGTTGACAACTCTTTTTTTAAACTTTTATCATCTAAATTCTTTTCGTTGGCTTCCCTATCAGATAACCAATTCTTAAGTTTTTCCAAACAAATAATTTAATTTTTAAAAATAATTTTTCTTTTTCCCTATCACTAACTCTATCCATATTACTATGAAAAGAATCATAATGTCTTTTTAAAACAAATCCCCTAATTTCCTTAAATGTTTTATAACATAATAGACATTGAGTATTGTCAAACGCATTTATACTTAATCATAAAATATTTTTCGCATGCCATATTAAATTCTTTCAGTGCTGTAAACAAAAATATTGAAATAAAATCGTACACCCGCTACACATGTGCATTCATCGCTGGCTCAGTGACGACTAAACAAAAGAGAATAAGAATATGTGTGTGTTTTAGTCAGCACAATTGTGCTATGAAATGGACATCGTTGCTTGAGACGTTAGTGTTCGTTTTAGTCGAAATTATTGAAAAATAACATTGTAAAAAATTTTTACAATGTTATTTTTCAATAATTTCGACTAAAACGAACACTAACGTCTCAAGCCATAATTTTACGTTTTAAAATAGGAAAATTAATATAAAGGTAGGATTTTTATATGGATTATTATATTAAACAAATTCTACCCTTTTATAAAAATATCTTAAAATTTCTAAACAAATAGTTGATTTTTTAAGAAAATTAAAAGTCAGTTTTATGTTTATTATATTGCAAGTCATGCAATTAAGGCCCTATTTGTAATAATTATTAAATTATAAAGCAATAAATTATTGAAATTTGTTTTGAATGTAATGCAAATTTTTTTTAATAGACCATATAATACCCTACACCAGTTATAAAAATAAAATGTGGTTTAGTGTTCATAATAAAGCATAAAAGTTGAATTGTACTTTGTCTCAAATAAACTTTCGCCATTTTGTTTGATAAAAATTGCGTACATTTAAATCAAATGAGGCCCTATCATCAGAAAATTCATCAGGGTCATGAAGGCTAGTATTGTGGTTTTGCAGCTTTTTGTCGAAATACGGGTTTATTGAATATAATTATGAACTTAAACGCCCTATTCAGGGGGTTCAGTTGTATGGGGGCTAGGCCATTCGAGCGATGTTACCCATATTCAATAGGATTCGTCTCTAGTACAATAGAAGATCATGTGCAAAATTTCATTGAATTATCTTGAAATTGCGACCTGTACTTTGATTAAAAGGTTTACAAGCCCTGTATGGGGGCTAGGTGAAACAATGGACCGATCATAACCATTTTCAGCACAAACCCAATATACCCTCCCCACTAATGTGGTGTAGGATATAATTAACATATCTCAGAAACTGCAATAGCTAGAGTACTCAAATTTTATATGACATCCATGTTAACATTTGGCTGCTAAATTGGCGGACTAGCATAGGAATTAAATACAAAAATTTGCATGTCGTGGAGACTATTAGATTAGAATCCTCAAATTTTACACGAAGAATTTTGACACCTCTTATATGAATGAAATGCAAAAATTCGTATATCTTGGGTACTATCAGAGATAGAATTCTCAAATTCTCTATCTCACGGTCAACATTAAAATCCATATGAACAATTTGGGGGATAATTGCGGAACTATTTAAAAAGAGCAGGATGTTACCTCCCATATGAATTAAATACAAACATTTGCATGTCTGGGAAACTATTAGAGTTTGAATTCCCAAATTTTGCACGAAGAACTTTGACATCCATGTGAACACTTGTGTAACAAAGTGGCGGACTAGAATTAGGGGCAGGATACCTAACTTATGAGATAAATACTAAAATTCGTATAAATGGGAAACTATTAGAGCTATAATCCTGGCGTGGAATCTCCCATATGAAATTAATGCACAAAACGTATATCTAGGAAACCATTACAGTTAGAATCTTTAAAAATCGTAGTGGGTTTTTAATTTATTATCAGCACACACGCATAATACCCTCCCCACTATAGTGGTGTATGGTATAATTGTATATTAAGTATACAAAATTATGAATTAACCCTTTAATGAGTAAACTTTATTATACCCTCCACCACCATCAGTGGTGATAGAGGGTATATATAAGTTTGTCATTCCGTGTGTAACACTAAGAAATAGTCATCTGAGACCTAACAAAGTATATACACTATCGGACAAAATAAAGTGCAAAAGTGCTCATGCTATATTCTTTCAGCGAAAAATCTGTTAAATTATTATTGAATATGGATTTTTTTTCAAAATCATTTATTTAATATACAATGCTACAAAAATTACAATAAAACAAAATCATTCTACCTATCATTTTGCTGTATAACATATAAAACTAAAGTAAATTCACTTTTTTGTCGGACAAAATAAAGTGTAAATTTTATATATCATTAATTAAATTTCTTGTATATCAAAAATTTTTCATCTATTTTGGTTCTGATTTGAATATTTGGATCTACTTAAGCCATTTTTTAATTTTTTTACCATTATTATTCGCAATCACCTTCCGTTCCCCTTGCTTTCCCCAAACGATTATTTTGAAAAGAAATCCGTTTTTGTTCGCTATTTTAGCGGAATTTTTTGATTAATTGTGGTCAAAAATTAATATATTGGATTTAGGGCGATGCTCTGAGCAGGTCATTACAATTTTTCAGTGTTTTTTTCTTACAATAATGTTTTTAACCTTTGTCGTGTGTTTGAAGTCATGAATCTGTTGAGGCATTAAGTATCCCAAACACATTTTTACGGCATTTATTTCAAAATTTTTATTAAATACGCTCGTGAATTGCTCATTTGTTATTGTTTACATCATTTTCACTAAGATTTCCGCATCTAAAAATGAATAATGTACCAATACCGATAGCCCTCCACTATAATGTTTAAAACCTTAGGTATTGTTTTGCTCACACTAATTGTCGACATTTATAATTTTTCGGTACAAATTGGGACTCATCTGACCAACTACGAAAATTTGAGCTAAAAAATACAAAATTAAATACTAAAATCGAAAAAAAATGTCCATGCTTTTAAATATGTTGGTGAAAGATTGAAGATATGGGTCAGTTGACTCTTCGTATGTGTCCAATTTTTAACGCCAGGTATGGGGAATCTAGGGGAAATTTATTCAAAAAGCTCCAGTGAATACTATGTGAGCATATTACAGTCAAATCTTAAGATCAGTGCCTTCGAAATGAACTTGGGCACCTTTATATCTCGGCAAGATAATAAGCTTAAGCACTTGATAAAGTTAAAAAATAACATTACTGTAGGAAAGAACACTGAAAAATTGGAATAAGTTGCTCAGAGCACCGCCCTAAATCCAATAGATTAATTTTGGACCACAATTGATCAAAAACTTCCGATGAAATAGGAATAAAAACGGATTTTCTTTCAAAATAATCATATGGGGAAAGCAAGGGGAAGGCAAGGCGATTGCGGAAAACAATGGGGAAAAAAATTAGCAAAATGGCTTAAGTAGATCCAGATATTCAAATCAAAACCAAAATAGATAAAAATTTTGATATACAAGAAATTTAAATAATCTATCTATATATATAAAATTCTAACGTTACTGACTGACTGACTGACTGATTCATCATCGCACAGCCTAAACGGTTGAAGCTAAAGAGCTGAAATTTGGACAGGAGGTTGGTCTCCCACCAAATAGATCCACTAAGACGGGATTTTTGGAAATTCGAATGTTTAGGGGGTAAAAACGGGTAAATTCGGTAACCTTATATCTCCTAAACTAGAAAAGATACAAAAACCGTTTAAAGCTTATCGCCGTTCATTTAAAAAATAAACGGACAGGTGTCTGGTACTTTTTTAAAATTCGGCCCCTTTAGGGAATAAACGGGTAAAAACTCTATTTTGGTACTTTTTTCGCACCCCATGTATCTTTTAAACCAGTGCACATTCAAAAAATATTTTTGACTCCTTCATAACTTAACGAAAAAATAAAAATATGAATTTAGTACTTTTTGGATATTCGGACGTTTAAGGGGTTAAAATTGTACCTATTTTTGGTACTTTTTTCATAAAACATTGTTTTTGGTTTATTAACTTATACATATGAATACATAATAACGGGCTCCCACTACGATGTTGCAACTTTTTGGAATAGAATTTTTATTTCGTTAATGGGGAGGAAAAAAGTACCAAAAGGGGCAAAAACGGGAAATTTGATTTTATTCAACCACAATGATCCAATTTAGATAAAATTTTTAAATTTAGAAACACTAAATATCCTAATGGGGTGTTATTTGGAACCCCGGTATCAAGTGATATTTTTTGGTACTTTTCATTCTCCAACTGGTCCTTTTTGAGTTTTCTATGACATTGAAATAGAAACATGAAATTAATAATAAAGGGACTTTTCGCTACTTTTTCGTTCTACACAGGTACTTTTTTGAGTTTTCTTTAAAATTAAACCTAGAAACATGAAATTAAGCATGTAGAGCTCGGAGTAAATGAGAATCTATAAAATGGGACTTTTTGGTACTTTTTCGTTCTTCAAAAGGTACTTTTTGAATTTTCTATAATATTGAACCTAGAAACATGAAATTAAACATGTAGAGACCGGAGTAAATGAGAATCTATAAAAGGGGACTTTTTGGTACTTTTTCGTCCTTCGACTGGTACTTTTTGAGTTTTCTATAAAATTTAACCTAGAAACATGAAATTAAGCAGGCCTTAGGCCTTAGTAAATGAGAATCTATAAAAGGGGACTTTTTGGTACTTTTTCGTCTTTCGACTGATACTTTTTGAGTTTTCTATAAAATTTAACCTAGAAACATGAAATTAAGCATGTAGAGCCCTTAGTAAATGAGAATCTATAAAAGGGGACTTTTTGGAACTTTTTCGTCTTTCGACTGGTACTTTTTGAGTTTTCTATAAAATTTAACCTAGAAACATGAAATTAAGCATGCGGAGGCCTTAGTAAATGAGAATCTATAAAAGGGGACTTTTTGGTACTTTTTCGTCCTTCGACTGGTACTTTTTGAGTTTTCTATAAAATTTAACCTAGAAACATGAAATTAAGCATGTAGAGCCCTTAGTAAATGAGAATCTATAAAAGGGGACTTTTTGGTACTTTTTCGTCCTTCGACTGGTACTTTTTGAGTTTTCTATAAAATTTAACCTAGAAACATGAAATTAAGCATGTAGAGCCCTTAGTAAATGAGAATCTATAAAAGGGGACTTTTTGGCACTTTTTCGCTTTCGACTGATATTTTTTGAGTTTTCTATAAAATTTAACCTAGAAACATGAAATTAAGCATGTAGAGCCCGGAGTAAATGAGAATCTATAAAAGGGGACTTTTTGGAACTTTTTCGTCTTTCGACTGGTACTTTTTGAGTTTTCTATAAAATTTAACCTAGAAACATGAATTTAAGCATGTAGAGCCCAGAGTAAATGAGAATCCATAATAGGGGACTTTTTGGTACTTTTTCGTCCTTCGACTGGTACTTTTTGAGTTTTCTATAAAATTTAACCTAGAAACATGAAATTAAGCATGTAGAGCCCTTAGTAAATGAGAATCTATAAAAGGGGACTTTTTGGTACTTTTTCGTCTTTCGACTGGTACTTTTTGAGTTTTCTATAAAATTGAACCTAGAAACATGAAATTAAGCATGTAGAGCCCTTAGTAAATGAGAATCTATAAAAGGGGACTTTTTGGTACTTTTTCGTCCTTCGACTGGTACTTTTTGAGTTTTCTATAAAATTTAACCTAGAAACATGAAATTAAGCATGTAGAGCCCTTAGTAAATGAGAATGTATAAAAGGGGACTTTTTGGTACTTTTTCGTCTTTCGACTGGTACTT
This sequence comes from Lucilia sericata, assembly GCF_015586225.1. Classification (NCBI taxonomy): domain Eukaryota; kingdom Metazoa; phylum Arthropoda; class Insecta; order Diptera; family Calliphoridae; genus Lucilia; species Lucilia sericata. The sequence continues at coordinate 354,126 of NW_023994168.1, forward strand.
TTTGAGTTTTCTATTAAATTGAACCTAGAAACATGAAAATAAGCATTTAGAGCCCGTAGTAAATGAGAATCTATAAAAGGGGACTTTTTGGTACTTTTTCGTTCTTCAAAAGGTACTTTATGAATTTTCTATAATATTGAAAATAGAAACATGAAAGTATGCATGTAGAGCCTGGATTAGTTGAGAAACTATAAAAGGGGACTTTTTGGTACTTTTTTGTTCTTCAAAAGGTACTTTTTGAATTTTCTATAATATTGAACCTAGAAACATGAAATTAAACATGTAGAGCCCGAATTAAGTGAGGACCTATAAAAGGGGACTTTTTGGTACTTTTTCGTTCTTCAAAAAGTACTTGTTGAATTTTCTATAATATTGATCCTAGAAGCATGAAATTAAGCATGTAGAGCCTGGAGTAAATGAGAATCTATAAAAGGGGACTTTTTGGTACTTTTTCGTTCTTCAAAAGGTACTTTTTGAATTTTCTATAATATTGATCCTAGAAGCATGAAATTAAGCATGTAGAGCCTGGAGTAAATGAGAATCTATAAGAGGGGACTTTTTGGTACTTTTTCGTTCTTCAAAAGGTACTTTTTGAATTTTCTATAATATTGAACCTAGAAACATGAAATTAAGCAAGTACAGCCAAGATTAAGTGATAACCTATAAAAGGGGACTTTTCGGCACTTTTTCGTTTTTCAAAAGGTACTTTTTGAATTTTCTATTATATTGAACCTAGAAACATGAAATTAAGTACGTAGAGCCCGGAGTAAGTGAGAACATATAAAAGAGGACTTTTTGGTAATTTTTCGTTCTTCAAAAGGTACTTTTTGTGTTTTTTATGACATGAAATTAACCATGTGGAGCCCGGAGTTAATGAGAATCTATAAAAGGGGACCCTTTGGTAATTTTTCGTTCGTCAACTGGTACTTTTTTAATTTTCTATAATATTGAACTTAGGAACATGAAATTAAATAAAAGAGGTCTTTTGTTACTTTTTCGTACTTCATTGGTACTTTTTGAGTTTTCTAAAATATTGAATATATAAACATAAATTTAAATAGGGGACTTTTTGATATTGCAGATATATATACATTTACAATAATATTTATTTTATTCCATTACGATGAGGGTAGCGAAGCACACTGGGTATAGCTAGTGTTATATAAAATTTACACTTTATTTTGTCCGACAAAAAAGTGAATTTACTTTAATTTAAGATGATATACAGAAAAATTTTAAGTACAACAATTTAGTTTTATTGTTATTTTTGTAGCATTGTATATTAACCAAATGATTTTGAAAAAAATTTCCATATTCAATAATCATTTAACCGATTTTTCGCTGAAAGAATATAGCATGAGTGCTTTTGCACTTTATTTTGTCTGATAGTGTATATTCTGGGTCCTTATGAAATTCTGAGTCGATTTAGCTATGCCCGTCTGTCCGTCTATCTGTCTGTGTAAAACACGCTCACGTTAAAACGAAGCAAGATAATTTAACCAAATTCACCCAAAACATTCATTATTATCCGGTACAGTTTGGTATTGCAAATGAAATTGGTTCACATTGACAAAAGTTATAAATCAAAATTTAAAACAACTCCGAAAAAATAAGCATTTTTTACACATTCTGATGTAATTTTCTCGAAAACTATGCAAGATAATTTCATGAAAGTTATCATCTAAAATGAGTTTTTTGTTAATAACTTCCGTCAGAATGTTGATATTTTCATAAACATTTTACAACTTAAAATCTTATGTCAATTCATTGAGAGAAAAAATTTTCTGGATCGCTCCATAATTGGACAAAGCTTCTATACAAGGTCCCCTCCCGAAAATCACTTAAATGTGCATAACTCATTACTAAATTAAGATATCCATATAAAATTTGGAATAAGTATTGCTCACATATACAGAAATATTACTATGAAATTTTTTTCCGATCGGTCCACAATTGATCATAGCTCCCATACAAGGACCCTTCCCGAACATCACTTAAACGCACATAACTCATTACAAAATATTGATATCCATACATTTAGCACAAATATTTCTCTTATGTACAAAAATTACACTATAAAATTGTTTTACGATCGGTCCATATTTGGTTATAGCTCTCATACTAGGTCCCCTCCAGAAAATCACTTAAATGCACAATATTCATTGCCAAATAATGATATAGATACAGAATTTTGAAATTTTGTCTTTATATACATAATTGGTCATAGCGCCTTTACGAAAATCTCTCAAACGCACATTACTCATTACCAAATAAAGCTATTGATACAAAATTTGGCACAAATATTAGTTTGGTATACAAAAATTCTATTTCAAGATTTTTTCACGATCGGTCCATAACATGGGTGCGGTCGGTCCCATGCAAATGTTCCTTCAGAAAATCACTTGAACACACATTATTTATTACTAAATTACAATACAATTTTTTACGATCGGTTTATAATTGGTCATATCTCCCATATTAAGTCCTTCCACTAAAAGAAATTTAACCGTATTTAACTAATTGCATTATCAATTTGTGTAGAACAAAATTATATATATGTATTTTGAAAATCCTTAAATCTTTCACACACATGCACATTATTAAATATCGTTAAAGCATATTTTAGGTCGCTATAAAAATATAAAAGAAAATGGGGTTTGTAATGTTCAATAAATCTTGTAATTGTAACAGATTTAAGCTGTTTAAATCTTGGGGTTTTTCTATTTGAGACATGCGAAAACTTATTTCTACAAATATTTGATCAATTAAAAAAGTATTACTATAAAAATACCTGGTGGAGGGTATTTAAGATTCGGCTCAGCCGAATATAGCACTCTAACTTGTTTTTTGATGCTTTCAACTTAAAGGGAAGAAATATTACCTATTGTAAGTACTTTTTCACATTTATGGACTCCATGAGATATTGAAATTAATTTGTAAAATAATTTAACTATATTTTTTAAATAATTATCAACATATTAACATTTTTACATATAAAACAGTTTCAATTATTTTGGAATTAACATTTTACTGTTAATTTATTACCTGAAAATCAAAGTTTTTGTTTACATCCACAAAATTGCAACTCCATTAACAACCCTTACAAATTTTCCTTTGAGGTTAATGTTTTATACCATTTTGAAAAGTCAATTTTATCTTGAATTGATATTAATAAATAATAATAATAATAATAATAATAATAATAATAATAATAATAATAATAATAATAATAATAATAATAATAATAATAATAATAATAATAATAATAATAATAATAATAATAATAATAATAATAATAATAATAATAATAATAATAATAATAATAATAATAATAATAATAATAATAATAATAATAATAATAATTGTTATGTTTAATAATAATTCAGAATATTTATTGACTTTGCAAAAGATATTGTAGTAACGTAGTTATGAATACAATGAATAATAAGAACAAGATGATAAAAGAATAAAAAGAAGTTTATCTAATGAAGTTGCCAGATGGTCGAACTCTTATACATTTGTTAGGGTTGCCGTAACATCTCCCTTCTGGTTGTTCACTGTCCATTGGTTGTCTTCTAGCGGTGATACGTCTAGGAACACTGTTTGGAGGAGGAGTAGTTGGAGGTGTCGAAAAGGTTTCTTCCGCTGATGAATTAGGTATATTAAATTCTTCCATAAAAACGTCGAGAGTTAACTTTCCATTAGAAGTTATCTGTGAGTTAACATCATTCGACGATCTTGGTCGTAGTTGGTTGACGTGTGCTCTGATGAGTTTATAATGGTGGTCTCCAATTTGAATAGTTGTGTTGTAGATAACATTTCCTACCCTCTCTACGATTTCACCAGGAACCCAAAAGCTTTTGTTGTTTCTAAATTCCTTGACGAAAACAGTATCACCATTTTCAAAGTGTCTTTGTCTTGTGCCATGTTAACGATTGTATTGTAGCTCCATTTGTTCGCTTCTCTCCTCTGATGGGGGTTGAGGCTTCTTCAATACGTCCATAATGGTTCTCATTTTTCTGCCAATAAAAGCTTCTGCTGGAGATGCTCCATTTGGTGAATTTACATTAGGTTTAGAACGATATACTTCAAGGAACGTATTAAGTATCTCCGTCATCGTGGCTTCTCCCTTAAATTTTTTTAAAGCTCGCTTTAATGTATCCACAAATCGTTCTGCTTGGCCGTTTGAGCTTGGGTGAAATCGAACTGTTCTGGTGTGTTGAATGCCACGACCTTTGCACCAATTTTCGAAATTTTCGGAACAAAACTGTGTGCCGTTGTCGGATATGAACTGTTAGGGATTTCCAAATTGGCTGCAGTACTCGTTCAAAAATTTGAGGATAGCGAATGTTGTAATGGTCTTCGTTTCGTATATTGCCGGGTACTTAGAATATGCGTCAATGATAATTAGGTAATAATTACCATTTACGAGATCTGCATAATCTATGTGAACCCTTTCAAGGTTCCGTTCAGTTATTGACCAGGAGAGTAGAAATGCCTTCACCGGGTTTTTCGCTGCAAGTTGGCACTTGTCACATTTTTTTACGAACTCTTCGATGTCTTTATCAATGTTTGGCCAGTATACGTAGCTCCGGGCCAATGATTTCCACCTTTCAATTGCGAAATTATCTCGATGTAGTTGTCTTAAAATGCGTTTACGATATAATCCTGGTACGTCTATACGAGTGTTCAAAAGTAAACATCCATCGACAAAGGACAGGGAGCCCTTCTTTTAAAATATGGTACAATTTCTGGTTCCAAATCATTTGATTTGTGGGGCAAGCCGGTATTCATGTAATGCAATATTCTCTGAAGTGTTTTGTCCTTTTCAGTACTTTTCACAATTATGTTATGGGTAACAGGAAGCACTGAAAAATACTCATTAAGATCGTTTTCGAATTTCTTTTCCAGATTTATTGAAGCTATAATGTAATCATCGGATGGCTTTTTATGGGAGCTTATGAATCCTTAGTGTTTGTGTAATGTCATAATCATAAGCCAACAACGTTAGCGCCCATCTTTGCAGACGATTTGCTGTGTAGACCCGAATGCCCTTTTTGGATCCAAAAATTGTCAGCAGAGGTTTATGGTCGGTATGTAAGGTGAATTTACGTCCCAAAAGCATACGGTGAAATTTCTTCACTGCAAAAATTAGGGCCTTTTCTATCTGGCTATAATTTTTCTCTGGGGCAGTTAATGGTCGTGACGCGATGCCGTAACTGGAGGCGTCGGCTGCTACATGTATGGGTAAAGTTGGATTATAATGCGTAAGAAGCAAATCCGAAGTGAGAATATTCTTAAATTCGTCAAGGGCATTTTGGCATTCTGATGTCCACTTAAAAATGGAGTCCTTTTTAAGAAGATCGTCCAATGGATTTCTTAACTTCTTCATATTAGGCACATATTTACCATAATGATTAATGGATCCTAACAGCGATCGTACCTCCGATACGTTTTCGGGTACTTTAAGGTCCTGGATTGCCTTAATTTTTTTTCCGGATCTGGACGAATACCAACAGAGTCTATTATTTGGCCAAGGTATTTAATCTGATTTTTAAAAAATTGACATTTTTCAAATTTGAGTCGAAAACCAAACTTGTCAATCCGCTGTAGTAATTTCTGAAGATTTACTTTATACTCGGACAAGTCTTTGCTGGCTAACATGATGTCATCAATATACGCTGTGGCACCTTCTATGCCTGTTCATAGCTGGTACATGATGCGTTGAAAAGCACCAGGTGCTCATTTTATTCCGGGTGTTAAACGGTTGAAACGAAATAGACCTTTTGTGTGTTAACAGTCACTAATTCCTTGCTCTCGTCATCTATTTCCGCTTGTAGGTAGGCGGAATGAAAACTTTACAGTCATGCACTTCGGAAACAATTTTCTCTGGAGTTGGTAGCGGGTATTGATTTGATTCAATAATGTCATTCAGACCTGTAGAGTAATCACCACATAACACAGCTGGTGTTATGATATCTGCATTTTGTAGACGTTGCAGTTCTTCTTCGATTTCCGCACGAGCGGCGTATGGAACTGGCCGTTTTGGTATAAAAACTTCCTTAGCTTGTGGTAACAATTGTATGTGTACCTTTGTTTTGGTGCAGGGACCCAAGGACGTGTTGTCGAAAACTCTGCTGAAAGAGGTTTTCAATGCTGCTATGTTGTCCTCAAAATTTATCTGACGGCACCATGATGTTATAGGAGTGTCCCATAAATTGAATGCTTGAATCCAGTCGATGTCCGATGGCTGATGTAAATTGAGCTAAAAGTGAAATTGAGTTTGAGTTGGCGTCATTGGCCGTGTCCTTTGTGTCACAAGTTGGAGGTTGGCCAATAGATTTCCATGTTCGTGTGGAAATGATCGTTATGTCGGATGCTGTATCGACTTGCAACTGAACAGTGTGTTCATTGATTGAGACAGTGACATACTTACGTAAAGCCTTAAAATTGATAGCATTCGTAGAAAATACTGTCTTTATTCTGTAGTTTGACTGTTGTCCAAATGATTTCCCCTTGGGATTTGCTGGCTTACGTTGACTGGCGGTAGCGCAGTAGCCATCTTTGTGACCTGTCTGCTTACACTTGTGTGTTTGGAATATGGGCAATCTCTGACGTAGTGAAGATCGCCACAAAACCAGCATGGTGTTCTTGGAGTCATTTTGTGTTGATCGGATGGCTGTGATATAGCCTGTATAGCGTGTGGTTGTTGTTCAATCAACGTTGTGTCGGTTTTCAAATCCAAATTCTTCTGCGTTTCATCGACAAGATTGTCCAAATTTACTGTATCCTTACCATCATTAAGGTATCTTAGTAGTCGCGTTTGAATTAACAAAAATTAAGCACTTGAATCGGTCAACGTTGAATTGTTAGCTTTTCAATTGTCTCTGTGAATGTTATGCCTCTCGGATGCTTGGGCAAAACGTAGTTTTTGAAGCGTTCATGCACTTGGTTTGACATCTTCCTCCATAGTAGTGATACTCTGCATGTATCATCAAGTGTATCAGCCTCCCGTTCGAAAACATGACTGTATTGATTGTACCATGATTCGAAAACTAGGCCACTTTCTGGCTCATATGTGAAATTAGTAGCTTTCGTTCATTTTTACCATTTGCTGAACCTGCTCCTTGTGCAATGCAGAGTTGAGTTAGTTAAAACAATAATTCTGTTTGTCTGTCTATAGACGTTTGGTGATCTACGAGTAATTTTACGATTTTCTCGTCAGACATTGTTGTTCCGTTTATTTACGTGTGTTCAATAATAAAAATCGTCAGGATTTTTCTTATTCACGATCCTCTTCGCCACAATTGTTATGTTTAATAATAATTCAGAATATTTATTTACTTTGCAAAAGATATTGTACATTGAGAAAAACTAACTGTTCAATAACGTAGTTATGAGTACAATGAATAATAAGAACCAAGAAGTTTTTATGGATATCTTAATTTTGTAATGAGTTATCTGCGTTTAAGTGATTTGCGTACTTATAGCCTCATTTTGTGAAAAAACTCCAAAAAATCTAATTTTCTCCCATATAAACGCATTTACAAACTATGACGGAGATTCGCGGGTTGTTACCCTCAAAATAATTGAATAATAATTTACAGTCTTCCATTTGACATAATTTCACTGATCGGAGAGGAAAGCGTATTTTCCACCCATCCTAATGTACATATGTATGTGGTTTATTCATTGAACAGTATCGGAGGGACGACATTTAATTACTTAAAATGAATTTTGTGATCTTCTTAGAGACATACATAAGTCTATCTAGGAGACAGACAGAGATTTTGGGATCCCGTTTTCAAAACTACGTTTCAAAGGTCGGACAATACGTCATTATTTGAACAGATTTTTAAATATGACGAACACAAATAGAGATCAATTGTTTTCCTCTCTGAACCGTCACCATTGTCTTTCAGGTTGGCAGTTAGTCTTGGATGGCTCATCCAAGAGTAAGAACTAATAAATTATTGTTTCTTAATATTTTGAGTAATTTAGCAAATTTTGTTTACCCTAAAAAAATCCTCCGGTAGGTTAGTGGTTAGTGTTCTAGGCTGGTAGACCGGAGGTGGTGGGTTCGATTCCCACCTGAGGCACTGGTTAAGGAGCGCACAACAGGCCCGATAGAGGCCTAGGTGTATTTCTTCGGATTTGATGTATATACATCCTCCTTTCAAACTAACTAACTATTTACTTAAATTATGGGAGTATATGATCCAGAACATGGTCCGACATAATGCAGGTCATTCACCATCTTGTTTTTAAAAAATGAACACGATTCATACTCTCATTTTTTCTTTTCAGCAAAATACAGAACAGGAGAAAATAAAATACACCAAACGCCATTTTCTAAATCAGGTTATTTTTAACCGTCAAAATTTCAATTGTCAATAAAGTTTAAAACATTATATTAATTGCTATACCCAGTGTGCTTCGCTACCCTCATCGTAATGGAATAAAATAAATATTATTATTGTAAATGTATATACATACATATAAACACATATCTGCAATATCAAAAAGTCCCTTTTTATATAAGTTTGATTTTATGATTCTAGTCTCAATATTACAGACAATTAAAAAAAAAAAACAGTTGAAGAACGAAAAAGTACCAGACAGTGCCTTTTTATAGATTTTAATTAAATCAGGATGATGCATGTTTGATTTTCAACCAGAAATTCCTCGCATACAGATTTTTACGCAATCAGGAAGCTGCGTGTCCAATTTTATGTTTATATATTCAATATTTTAGAAAACTCAAAAAGTACCAGATGAAGTACGAAAAAGTACCAAAAGACCTCTTTTATTTAATTTCATGTTTCTAAGTTCAATATTATAGAAAATTCAAAAAGTACCAGTTAAAGAACGGAAAATTACCAGAAAATATTCTAGTTAAAATTTTCATTCAATCAAGTCCCTGATTGCTTAGTTTTATGTTTTTAGGTTCATTATAATAGAAAATTCAAATAGTACCGTTGAAGAAAGAAAAAATACTTGGTTTTGGATTCCAAGCTATGATTTCTGAAGAAAGTATATGTGTATGTGTGTCCTAATATTGTATTTACATTTGCGATTTATTGTTTTGCTTTTAAAAATAAAAATCATAAGCAGACCTTTTCAAAAATTATTACAAAATAAAAACAAGTAAGAAGTTATAGTCGGGCGTGGCCGACCATATGATACCCTACACCAATTGCGAATATTAAATGTGATTAATTTCAATAATGAAGCATTTCTGTTAAACTTATATAGGTTCCAAATAATGTCTGTTCATGTACGGTTGTATGCTGACTAGGAGAAATAAAAGACCGATTTCAATAATTTTCAACAGCCTTCGTCATTGGATCCAGAGAATAGTATGTGACCCATTTTAACAAATTATATTCAAAATTGTGATCTGTTGCGTGCACACAAGGTTTACACGGTCACAAAGGCGCACATAGCTTAATAAGGACAAATATTTTTGAGTGTTACAAACATCACCACATTGTGCCAACTTTTAGATAGATAGTAGTATATTAGACGTCCGGATGTATGGGGGCTAAGGCAGAAATTGAGCCGATCCTTATAAAATGTATTATTGGGAATTATCTATATATATATAAAAATGAATGTGTATTTGTTTGTATGTTTGTATGTTTATATGTTTGTGTGTTTATATGTTTTCTTCAGATTTTCACAGCGTATTCCTGTATATCTGGCAATAGGCTCCTTTTTATTTCCGATCATGGCGAAAAATTACAGTGTTATTTATAATTATATCAAACTTAGTTGTGCCAATTTTTGGGAAGATAGTATATTTGTCGTAGTTATGAGCTAAAAGGCCAAAATCGGTAGGTCCGGTTGTATGGGGGCTAAGGCAAAACTTGGTCCGATCCTTATAAAATTTAATGTCGACATTTATGTTTATATAAAATCTATTTGTGGCAAATTTCATCGTAATACTATTGTTTATAAATGATGAATGGACATTCAAGTCATTTTCTGAGGGGGACTTTGTATGGGGGCAAGGGTCAAATAATGTCCGATCTTTACGAAAATCACTAGAATTATTAAGACATATATAAAACTAAATTTTTCCAATTTTTGTAGAGATAGTAGCTCATTTAACATAATTATGAGGTCAAAAGCCCTATTCGGGGGGTCCGGTTGTATGGGGGCTAGGTGAAATAATGGACCGATTTCAACCATTTTCAATAGCGTTCGTCCTTGGACCAAGAGAAGTGCATGTTCCAAATTTCATCAAATTATCTCAAAAATTGCGACCTGTAGAGTGCGCACAAGGTTTACATGGACACACAGACAGACAGACGGACGGACGGACAGACGGACATAGCTTAATCGACTCAGGAAGTGATTCTGAGCCGATTGGTATACTTTAAGGTGGGTGTAGGACCAATATTTTTGGGTGTTACAAACATCAGCACAAACGCATAATACCCTCCCCACTATAGTGGTGTAGGGTATAATCAATTGTAGCTTAGAGAAAATTCAAAAAGTACATTTTGAAGAACGAATAAGTACCAAAAAGTCCCCTTTTACATGTTATCACTTAATACGGGCTGTACATGCTTAATTTCATGTTTCTAGGTTTAATATTATAAAAAATTTATAGATTCTCATTTACTCCAGGCTCTAAGTGATTAATTTCATGTTTCTATATTAAAATTTTGTAGAAAACTCAAAAAGTACCAGTCAAAGAACGAAAAAGTGCCCTTTTATAGATTATCATTTACTCCGGGCTCTACATGCTTACATTTATGTTTCTAGGTTTAATTTTAAACAAAACTCAAAAAAGTACCTTTGTAGAACGAAAAAGTACCGAAAAGTCCATTTATTATTAATTTCATGTTTCGATTTCCATATCATAGAAAACTCAAAAAGTACCAGTTGGAGAATGAAAAAGTACCAAAAAATTTTACTTGGTACCGGTGTTCCTAATAACACCCCATTAGCATATTTAGTGTTTCTAGATCTAAAAGTTTTATATAAATTGGATCATTGTGTTTGAATAAAATCAAATTTCCCGTTTTTACCCCTTTTGGTACTTTTTTCTTCCCCATTAAGGAAATAAAAATTCTGTTCCAAAAAGTTGCAACAACGTATTGGGAGCCCGTTATTATGTATTCATATGTATAAATTAATAAACCAAAAACAATGTTTTATGAAAAAAGTACCAAAAAAGGTACAATTTTCACCCCTTAAACATTTTTTCGTCATGTTATGAAGGAGTCAAAAATATTTTTTGAATGTTCTCTAGTTTAAAAGATACATGATGTGCAAAAAAAGTAATAAAAAAACCGTTTTTACCCGCTTGTTCCATAAAGGGGGAGAATTTGAAAAAAGTACCAGACACACGCTTATTTTTTAAATGAACGACGATAAGCTTTAAACTTTTTTTGTATCTTTTATAGTTTAGGAGATATGAGGTAACCGAATTTACGCTTTTTTACCCCCTAAACATTCGAAATCCCGTCTTAGTGGATCTATTTGGTGGGAGACCAACCTCCTGTCCAAATTTCAGCTCTTTAGCTTCTGTTTATGCTGTGCGATGATGAATCAGTCAGTAACGTTAGAATTTTATATATATGTAATATAAGTAGATGACAGTTGATATCGACACTGCGTTGGTAAATGTTTATAGTTGAAAAAACTGTATTACCTACATTTGTGTCAGAATTTTTTAATATTTATGTATGTATTCCTTATGTGTTTTTCTATGCGTTTTTATGTAAAACTGAAAAAATAACAAAATACTGAACAAATCAGAACACTAAATTAAATACAGAACATCTTCACGTTTTTTAGCAAAGAATAATTTATAGAGAACAGGGCTCTCTAAAATACAGTACTGTTCTGTATAATACAGAACGTCTGGTCACCGTAATAATATAGGATTATTCATCAATATTTTCTAGGCTGAGTGAAGCTAAAATAAAAGAAGGTATTAAAATTCCAATTTTCGATACCATCAGTTTTAATACATAATTTCATTATTTGAGGTATATTTTTGGGCCTCAAGTCAGAAATATTTTTTTTGATAAAAGTTTTTCATGCAAATTAAATGAGATAGAACGCATGGCATGGAAATCTTCATTTCTTTCTGCAAAAACTTTCTTGGGAATTATAAACTTCCAAAGAAGCGAAAAAGAAATCGAAAAAAGCCTGAATAAGTGATGGTTTGAACAGTCTTCTCATAGGAGGGATGTCTTTTTTTATTTGATCGATTTTTGATTGTTATGATATTTTTTTGGAAGTTATTCGGAAGTGAAATTGTAGTATTATAGAATACAACTAATTTTACTTAAGTGATATTAACAATAAGGGTAATAGGTAGACACATTTAATACAAAAGCCCAAAAATAACATTTTCTATCTCATACAAAGAAGAACAAAAAAATATATTTTCAGCATTGAAAAAATTGAATTATTTTTGCCTCTTCGGAATTCATTAAACATCATTTCCACAGAAAGTAAAACAATTCACTTAGTGCTACTTTTGAAGTGGTGATAAATGTTATTCTTTTGGAAGTACTTCGTTTTATTTTTGCTGGGAAGTAATAAAGGAATTTCTGGAAGCATCTGAACAAATGGGATGTAAAATGTCAATAAAAATTCACTTTTTACACCCTCATTTGTTGTTATTTTCGCAAAGTAAGTTATGAACAAGGTGAAAGATTTCATCAAGAACTGGCGGAAATTAGAAATTGAAACGTGATACCTCCTAAATATGATATAAACGCAAAATAACCAATACTTATTTAAAATAAGTAAGAGTGCTATATTCGGCTGTGCCGAATCTTATATACCCTTCACCATATTTATATGTGTGTTTGTTTGTATGTTTGAACGTTATAGACTACTAAACGGCTGAACCGACTTTCTTCAAATTTTCACAGCGTATTCCTGCATGTCTGGAATAGGTAATGGTCTACTTTTTATTTTCAAATTCCAAGTGGGCGGGGAGCCACGCCCATATTAAGAAAATATTTAATCCGTATATTTGAGATAATATAACTGTTAGAGTCCTCAAATTTTGTCGGAGCCACTTTAGTGTCAATATGATTATTTTGCACGGAGAACTTAAATATTCATCTGAACATTTTGGAGGAAAAAATGGGGACTTTCATCTGGGGGGACTTGAAGCCCCCATATGAATTGAATAGAAAAATTCGTATATCTGAGAAATTATTAGAGCTAGAATCTTCAAATTTTACTTGAAGAATTTTGACATTTTTTTGAATATTTAGAGTATACCGGGCGGACTTTTAATGGGGAACTTTGCACCTCCCATATGAATTAAATATAAAATTTCGTTTATCTGGGAAACTAATAGAACTTGATTCTTAAAATTTTGCACAAATTATTTGAATATTCATCTGAACATTTTGGGGAAAAAGTGCGGGCTTTCATCTGGGGAGCTTGAAGTCCCCACTGAGAAACTATTAGAGCTAGAATTTTCAAATTTTACATGAAGAACTTTGACATTCATGGGAACATTTAGAGAATAACGGGCGGACTTTCAATGGGTGGCTTGGCACCACATACATATATGAATTAATTACAAAATTTCGTGAATCTTGGAAACTCTTATATTCTTCAAATTTTTCATAAATAGATTGAAATTGGTGATAGATAGAAACAGGCGAACTTGCAATAATTTGCTTGACATCTCTCATATGTAACATATTGTATATCTGGAAACTATTGTAGTTAGAATCTTTAAATCTTTAAGTGGGTTTTATATTTATACATATTGCTTTTAGGGTAGCTAAGCACATTGGGTTTAGCTAGTATTTTATAAATATCAATTTTATAAAATTTAAATTTATTTAATTTTCCCGGCTATATCAATATTATAGCAATAGCAAAACAAAATGAACAACAACGCTAAACGAAATAAACACGCAAAAAGCAAAGTACACTACGCAATGAAACCAACAGACGTCCAAACATACGAAACTGAATGCATCAATAATCAAAAACAATATACTCAAGGCAATGAAACACTCAGCCATCCAAACATACGAAACGAAATACTCAGAAACAAGTAAGAGTTCTATCTTCGGCTGTGCCGAATCTTATATACCCTTCACCATGATGTGTTAAAAAACAGTCAGTACGAATTATATTACAAAAAATCAAAAAATACCAATTGTAAAACGGTAAAGTACCTTTTATGGGTTCTCACTTAATCCGAGATCTACATGCATAATTTAATATTTCTAGGTTCAATATTATAGAAAATTCAAAAAGTACTCTTTGAAGAACGACAAAGTTCCAAAAAGTACCCTTTTATAGGTTCTCACATAATCCAGGATCTACATGCAATTTTATGTTTCTGGGTTCAATATTATAGAACTTTCAAAAAGTACCTTTTGAAGAACGGAAAAAGTACCAAAAAGAGTTCTTTTATAGGTTTTCACATAATCCTGGTTCTTCATACTTAATTACATGTTTCTAGGTTCAATATACCTTTTAAAGACTGAAAAAGTGCCAAAAAGTCCCATTTTATACGTTCTAACTTAATCCGGGCTCTACATGCTTAATTTCATATTTCTAGGTTCAATATTACAGAAAATTCAAAAAGTACCTTTTGAAGAACAAAAAAATACCAAAAGGTCCCCTTATATTGGTTCCCACTTAATCCAGACTCTACATACTTAATTTCATGTTTCTAGGTATAATATTATAGAAATTTCAAAAAGTACCTTTTGAAGAACGAAAAAGTACCAAAAAGTCTCCTTTTATGGGTTCCCACTTAATCCAGGCTCTACTTCATGTTTCTAGGTTCAATATTATAGAAATTTCAAAAAGTACCTTTTGAAAAAAGGAAAAAGTACCAAAAAGTCCCTTTTATGGGTTCTCACTTAATCCAGATTCTACATACCTAATTTCATGTTTCTGGGTTCAATATTATAGAAAATTCAAAAAGTACCTTTTGTAGAACGAAAAAGTACCAAAAAGTGCCCTTTAATGTGTTTTCGCCTAATCTTGGCTCTACATACTTAAAATCACGTTTCTAGCCAATAACAACGTAACGTGATGTTCATTCATTGCTTTGTGTTTATAAACAAGAAATTACAAAAACAAAAAAATTACCGTTTGATACTGTGTTACGTTTTTATTTGTTATTGCAGGGACCGAAAATAATTGTTATTTTTTTCTTTCGAAAGAAAAGGTTACGTAAGAAATCCCTTTATTTTATTTAGGGACTTTTTAACCATTATTATAAGATTTATATTATTTAGGTCTCCGTAACCAATAAACATGAGAAATATATTTTTTGGTTATGAATAACTGTTATTTAGCAACCAATATTTTTTTGGTAATAGATAACCAAAATTTATTTAATTTATTTTTTGGTCCATATAAATATTAACGAAATTAAAAGGCAAATTAATTTAAATTATATTTTATTTATAAAATGAATAGACATTTGTTGCAAAACTGGCCGGTTTATTTACTTTGCCAAAGATATTTGAAAAAAATATAACCAATAAAAATTTTTTGGTTACGATAATTGTTATTCTCTCTGGTATTGGTTACGACGACCAAAATCAAATATATCTTATAATAATGGTTAATTATAACACTTATTTTAAATCCGTTACTATTAATTGTTAAATGAAACCTTTTCGTCATATTTCTTATAACCGTTACGTCCCTGGTTTATTGTTTGTTAGTGTCCGACCGAACGTTCGGGTACGGTGTTCGGCGAAATTTTGACCGAACGCCGAACTTTTTATAAAATGTTTTTTTATCATATTTTTATATCATCAAAAAGTTTTAAAAATGCTGAAAATCTGTTTACAGAAGTTATCATACATCCTGGCTGTACAATAAATTTCGGTTATACATAGGTACAAAACGCCTTTTTAACCGTTCGTTTTTTCGGCTGATTTGAAAAACTGTTAACCAGAAAATGATTAAATAGCTAAGAAAAGTGAAACATTTAATTTGAATTATCTAGTTTCGATTATAAATCGTTGATTTCATTTGTAACATCGAAATTTTCTAGGTTCTGATTCTCAAACGATCTAGACATGTCTGTCAGTCAGTCAGTCTCTTGAAAGAACGATAGGACCTAAACTATTGTTGCAGTTTGATTGGTATTCAAAATGGACAAAATCGGTTTACATTTGGACATGGCCTCCATATAATGTTCGCTTTAGAAAATTACTAACGTTCATAACAGGCTAAAAAATACTAACATTTTTATGAAATTATACTTAAATTTTTTTATGAACCAAAATTTCACATAAATTGGCAAATTGAAATTTGCAAATTGTGTTAAGTATTGTATATATATTTTTTATTTTTTTTTTAAAACTAATTTTACTGATTCGATAAAATTCATTTTGATTTCGATACATATTTAAAACAAAATGTTGATCACATTGGATCATAATATCATGTATAACAATATTATGTTAAATACAAAAATATCATGATAAAATATTTTGACGGTATTTAATCATATGATATTTTAAAATTGTTACAATAACGATAATATGTTTAGACTACAATCATAATTTTAATCATAATATGTTGCTCTTAGAACATGGTTATCACAACCATGTTTTTTCTCAGCGTGCTCTTACAGCATACATGGGCACACTGCAGTACACTGCATTACACATTTCAGTAATCAGTAAATTTTTACTGGTTACTGAAAGAAATTTCAGTATTCAGTATATCTTTACTGGTTACTGAAAAAATTTTCAGTATTTAAAAAAAGTTCTTGTTCACCGAACTTTGAAAACTGAACAAAGTTCGGGTTCGACCGAACTTTAAAATTTACCGAAGTTCGGGTTCGGTGTTCGGTACCGAACGAAATTTTGAGTTCGGTCGGACTCTATTGTTTGTGTATAAGCATGCACGAAAAATTTAAATTTTTTATGAAATTTTCAGAGGTGGTCTCGGATTTTTACTCATATCTTCGTTATTTATGGGCCGATTTGCTGATTTTAAATAGCGTATTTCCGATAGAATTATTGAAAATTCAGATCTCGCAGATATCTGGGGTCTTCTGAAAACTGATTTCAACATACACACAGACAAACGGACATGGCTAAATCGGAAAATTATATTATAGAAATTACAAACGGAATGACAAACTTATATATATCCTTCTCACGAAGGTGAAGGGTATAAAAAAACAAAAACAAAATACATAACGCAATGAATAAGCAGTGTTGTTGTTGCTTATTTATCAAAGCATGAAAAAATTGTCTTTTTTATGAAATTTTCAGATGTTGTCTAGGATTTTTACTTATATCTCCGTTGTTTATGGACGGATTTTACTGATTTTAAATAGGATACTTTTCGAAAGCATGTCTGATAGAATTATTGAAGATTTGGATCCCGAAGATATCTGGGATCTTCAGAAAACTGAATTCAACAGACAGACAGCAGATGGCTTAATCGACTCCGCTATGTATAAGGATTCAGAATATATGTACTTTATAAGGTCGGAAAATTATATTTTGGAAATTACAAACGGAATGACAAACTTATATATACCCTTCTCACAAAGGTGAAGGGTATGAAAAAACTTATATTTATGTAATTATATATGTGTGAAATTTGGTGTCATGTGACCCAACTCAAAAAATCGATTTGGATGAAATTTGCAGCATGGTTACGCAGCAAAAAAAAAAAATACTTCCATGGAAGCGAAAAAGAAGTAAAATTTACTCCATGGAAGTACTGTATATATATAAAGGCAATGGTCTAAGCTTTCTTTTGAGTAAAAAAATACAACAAAAACGTCCATTTTGAAAAAAGAGGAAAATGAAGTGCCAAAAATTGAAAAAAGTTTTATTCTTGAGTTTATTTTATTCTTGAGATTGGACTATAAAGCCCCTCAAAGTAATTGTATAAGCTTTCTTTTAAGCAAAAAAAGTGAACATAAAAAAAATAAAAAAAAAATATTAAAATTTTTTTTTTTTGTTTTGTTTTTTTTGGAAAGTATTAAGAAATAGCTATCTGAACTCCTTTGGACAATTTTTGCTAGGACCAATGACCAAAATGTTCAACTTTGACCCCCTCTATGTAAGCCCGGCAGTTCTTGACCGATAAAGCCGATATTTGTGTTTGACCTACTATCCAATAGTACCTACTAACGTTTGTGCAAATTTCGTCAAAATCGATTTTTTGAGTTGGGTCACTTGATATGAAATTCCCCATATGTAAGAACAATTACAAAACATATAATTTTTAAGAAGCATTTTGAATAATAAATCTAATATTTGTGTTGCATCTTGTGTTGACATTTTATTTTAGCAAAGATTTGGTAAATTTTTGTTTTTACAAAAAAAAAAATATTTTTGTTAGCTTTTATCTGATTTCAACGTTCCATATCTTATTTATCTTAGGGCCGTTTGCGTTTCAAGTGACGATATGTAAATCTCTATAGTATTACCCCAGGAAAATCTGGTGAATCAAATTCGCACAAAGCTTCTCCTCAATTAATTAAAAGTCACCGAAAATATCGTGAGCGCTAAGCTAGATAGTTACAAAAGCGAATGCGCGTTTTCTGTAATTATAATTCCTATAGAATATTGAATATTCTACATTTTGGTTGAATATTTTGGCATATCATTAGTTGTTTTCGAGCAATAGTGCAATGCTCGTCTATCAGAAATCGACGATTGGGTCACAAGCAGTGTTGCCACTTTGGTTATTATTAACCAAAATTGGTTGTTTTTATTTTGCATGTGTACATCTGAACTATTTTTTCGTTTTGTTATTTTTTGCAAAGAATTGAACTAAATGCTGTTTGCTTTTATTCTAAAAATAAAATTAAAAAAAACTTCTTTTATCTCTAGTTTTAAATCAACTATGTAAATATACATATCGTTCTGTTTTGAATTTTGGTAATATGTGGAATTTTTTTTTTTTATTATTCGAAATGTTTTTATTACTGCTATTTGTACATCTACTGGTTATACTTATGTACACAAAGGTATTTTTCGATATCTTAATTGGTTAGGATTTAGCAAAAGTACCTATGAGCTTTCCACATATTAAATGAGTTGATTTAAATCATAACAACACCGTAATATTATTTTATTTACACTAGTCAATCTAACACCGTGAATAATGAATCCTCTCTCTCCTTTTGGTGCATCCATGAACTTAAAATCACTTTTTAGGTCGATTCAAACTCGTCCGTCCTTCCGTTAATATTTCTATTAGAACTTTTTATGTAAAGAACTCGCGATACTTATATGAAAAAACGAAGTAGGCTGTATTTCGCATTTCGATTTTTATAAAACTTGGTGGGAATAGTCTACGTACTTAGTAGATTATGTCCTCCAAATTAAATTTAAAATTTAAAGATACTGTTCTAATTTGCCGAAATTCTAAGACAAATGATTTAATAAGAATTAATAAAGTATTTTCCGCTAATTGATGCAAAAATAGTATCACAATATCTTTAAAGTATTAATCAACTGATATTTTTAAGTAACATAGCTAAGGAAAATGCAAATGTACCTATTGTATACAAAAGTTGTAATAACATCTAAACTCGTACGACGAACAATAATTGCGATATATGCAAAGATTTGATACTCATGATATTCGACTTCTACTATCTCACCATGACTTTTAGTTCTTTATTTACATTTTCTAGATGATGTTGTATACTAGTTTTTATTTTACTGTCTTAAATTCTAAATTTTGGTCAATTTGTCGGATAATTTGGATAGATTACGTTTACAAATATTGCTGAAGTTATGAATGTAATGCTAACATCCGCTACATGGTATTATAATTTAAACCCAAATTTCGAACGAAATCTCCAAATCTGTACATAAAATGGGAAGAATTTTATAATTTAAAATTGTTTTCCAAAAAGTCATATGTGGAGTATTTTTGAATTGCGCTAAAACGCGATAAAAACTCAGTTATTTTTTAAAATAAATATTAATTACACTTATTAACGAATCCGCCAAGAGACATATATTTATTGTTGAAAGCACGATAGAGTCGAAAAGAAACAAGATAGAATATTTTGCCAAAATATTTTTAATTGACCCAGTTTGATTGATATTGAAAATGCGAAATATCGGTCAATGATTTTACCTAGCCCCCATATTATGCCCTATTCAGAAAATTACTATATTGCTTAAAAAACATCTATAGCGATGAAATTCAATATAAAAAAGTTTTATTGGAAATGTATTTGTCAAAGTTTATGAGTATAGGTATATAATTGACTCCATCTCTCATAAAAAGTCTCCTCAGAAAATGCCTTTAAAGCTCATAATGTACTGCAATATAGCAACAAAATTAAACATAATCAAGTTTTAAAGGAACTAAAATATCTCTGTCAGATTTTATGAGAATTGGTCCATAATTGACCATACGTCTCATATATGATCCCGTACAGAAAATTACTTTAACGCTCATAACTGTCTTCATAATACCAGTTTAGCGACGAAATTTAACATAGTTCCACTTCAGAAAATTAATTTGTTATTTTAATGTCCAAATGTAAACATGAAACAAATAAAAATAATTTTGTTTACTTTTTTCTTAATTTGGTTATTTTTTATTCGAATTTTGGTTAGAAAAAAAATTTTGTTGTGGCAACACTGGTCACAAGTCATAATTATAGATATAATTTGAAAAAATTAGTGGACATAATTATACATTATATTATGTTATACATTATACATTCCACAACATTCATTGCAGCATATTTCTTGTGTAACGGTTCAGTAGATTTTTGTAGTTTTGGGAATTCCACAACTTTAACGATAAATAAAATATTCTGTCTTTTAAGAACAAATTAAACCATTTTTTTAATATGCATGCAATATTTGCAAAATATTTTTGGTTGAGTTTATTGTTGGCAGAAAGACCAAATAATATAAATGGAAATTTCGTGTAAATTTTTAAAATCGATGTCTTCCGATTTGGATGAAATTTGCACCAAGGTTAGTACTAAGGATAGTAGGCCAGACAAAAATTTTCAGCTTTATCGGTCAAGAACTGAGTCAGAGTGGGTCAAATTTGGACTTTTTGGTCATACAGGTTATCGCACTATATAGATTTCCAGTAATAATACTACAAATGACATATGATACCCTACACCAATTACGAATATTAAATGTAATTCATTTTCAATAATAAAGCATTTATGTTAAATCTTACATAGAATCCAAATAGTGTCTGTTTATTTACGGTTGTATGTTGCGTAGGAGAAATAAAGGACCGATTTCAATAATTTTCAACAGCCTTCGTCATTGGATCCAGAGAAGAGTAGCTTAATCGAATCAGAAAGTGATTCTGAACCGACTGGTATACTTAAGGACAAACATATTTGAGGGTTACAAACACCAGCACATTGTGCCGATTTATGGAGAAATAGTTGTATATTAAACACTAGTATCAAATTTCATCGTTATATGTACTAGTTTTTATAAGAGAATTGTGGACATTCAAGTCATTTTCTAAAGGGGACTTTGTATGGGTGTTAGGGTCAACTGAGGCCCGATCATTACGAAAATCGACAGTGTGATTTAAAATTATATCAATCTTAATTATGTTGATTTTTGGAAAGATAGTAGTGTATTTGACGTATTTATGAGATAAAAGGCCCAAATCGGTTGTATGAGGGGAAAAATTAGTCCGATCCTTATAAAATTTATTGTTGGGATTTATGTTTATAAAAAACTTATTTGTGCCAAATTTTATCGTGATAGTATTATTTATAAGTAAACTTTGGACATTCAACTCATTTTCTGAAGGGGACTTTGTATGGGGGCTAGGGTCAACTGAGGCTCGATCATGACGAAAATTGGCAGTGTTATTTACAATTATATAAAATTTAGTTGTGCCAATTTTCGGGAAGATACTAGTATATTTGTCGTAGTTATGAAATAAAAGGCCCAAATCGGTAAGTTCGGTTGTATGAGGGCTACGATAAAAATTGGTCCGATCCTTATAAAATTTATTGTAGCAATTTATGTTTATATAGAACTTATTTGTGCCAAATTTCATCGTCATACTGATGTTTTTAAGTGAATTGTGAACATTTAAGTAATTTTTTGAAGGGGACTTTATATTTCTTATTTTTGGATGTTACAAACATTAGCACAAACGCATAATACCCTCCTCACTATAGTGGTGTAGGGTATAAAAACTAATCGGTGGTAAACTGTCGGTCCATTTTTTCCCATAGTTTCCATATAAGTGGCCCCCGAAAAACAGTGTAAACAGTCATAGTTGGTTTAAAAACATCAATGAAATTCCACATAAACAAGTTTTATATGAACCGAAATCTCCCTACCAAATTTTATGAGAATCGGTCCATAATAGACCCTACCCCCCATATAAAGTCGCCTTCAGAAAATAACATTAATACTCATTACCGGCTTACAAATAGGAATATAGCGATGAAATTCGACATAAATAAGTTTTGTATAAGCCAAAATTACTTTACCAAATTTTATGGGAATCGGTCCATAATTGACCCTACCCCTCATATAAGGTTCCCTTCAGAAAACGACTTCGACGCTCATTGCTGGCTTAAAAATACGAGTACAGCGATAAAATTCGACATAAATAAGTTTTATATAAACCAAAATCTCTCTACCAAATTTTATAGGGATCGGTCCATAGTTGACCCTACCCCCCATATAATGTACACTTCAGATAATGACTTTAAAGCTCATTACTGACTTAAAAATACGAGTACAGCGATGAAATTCGACATAATTAAGTTTTATATGCATCAAAATTTCTCTACCAAATTTTATGTAGATCGGTCCATAATTAAACCTACCCCCTCATAAGGTCCCTATCAAAAATGCTTTAAACCAGGGACCGAAAATAGTAATTATTTTTGAATTTTTAAATTAAAACAAGTTAGAGTGCTATATTCGGCTGAGCCGAATCTTAAATACCCTCCACCAGCAACTTTTGTATTAATTAATAAAATATTTGTAGAAATAAGTTTTCTCATGTCTTAAATAGAAAAATCCCAAGATTTAAACAGCTTAAATCTACTACAATTCCAAGATTTATTGAACATTTGAAACGCCACTTTCTTTTAAATTTTTATAGCGCCCTAAGATATGCTTTAGCGATATTTAGTATTTGCACGTATGCATGTGTGTGAAAGATTTAAGGATTTTCAAAATACATACATATATATAATTTTGTTCTACACAAATTGATAATGCAAATAATTAAATACGGTTAAAGCGCTTTTAGGGGCAGGACCTAGTATGAGAGATATGACCAAATATAGACCGATCGTAAAAAAATCTTTAAGCTAAATTTCTATACATAAAAACTATATTTCAGTAAAATTTTGTATCTATATCGTAATTTAGTAATAAGTAATGTGCGTTTTAGTGATTTTCTGAAGGGAACCTTGTATGGGACCCACCGCACCCATGTTATGAACCTATCGAGAAAAAATCTTGAAATATAATTTTTGTATACAAAACTATTATTTGTGCCAAATCTTGTATCAATGGCTTTATTCTGTAATGAGAAATGTGCTTTTAGGAGATTTTCGTAAAAGGACCTTGTATGGGAGCTATGACCAATTATGTATATAAAGACAAAATTTCAAAATTTTGTATTTATATCATGTATATTGTGCATTTAAGTGATTTTCTGGAGGGACCTAGTATGAGAGCTATGACCAAATATGGACCGATCGTAAAATAATTTTATAGTGTAATTTATGTATATAAGAGCAATATTTTTCCTAAATGTATGGATATCAAGATTTGGTAATGAGTTATGTGCGTTTAAGTGATTTTCGGGAAGGAACCTTGTATGGGAACTATGACCAAGGATGGACCGATCGTGAAAAAATTTTGAAATAACATTAAGTGTTTTTTGCATTACAAAATAGTATTTATGAACAAAAATAGTATTTATTAATATCATTATTTGGTAATGAGTTATGTGCCTTTAAGTGTTTTTCTGAAACGGACCTTGTATAGGAGCTATGATCAATTATGGATCGATAGAAAAACAATTTCACAGTAATATTTCTCTGTATATGAGCAATATTTCTGCCAAACTTTATAAGGATATCTTAATTTAGTAATGAGTTATACGCGTTTAAGTGATTTTCGGGAGGGGACCTTGTATGGGAGCTATGACCAGTTATGGACCGATCGGAAAAAAATTTATCTGTAATATTTCTGTGCATATGAGTAATATTTGTACCAAATTTTATATGGGTATCTTAATTAAGTAATGAGTTATACGCGTTTAAGTGATTTTCGGGAGGGGACCTAGTATGAGAGCTATGACCAATTATGGACCGATCGGAAAAAACTTTCACAGTAATATTTCTATGCATATGGGCAATACTTATACCAAATTTTATATGGATATCTTAATTTAGTAATGAATTACGCGCATTTAAGTGATTTTCGGGAGGGGACCTTGTATGGGAGCTATGACCAATTATGGGCCGATCAGAAAAAATGTCACAGTAATATTTCTATGCATATGGGCAATACTTATACCAAATTTTATATGGATATCTTAATTTAGTAATGAGTTATGCGCGTTTAAGTGATTTTCGGGAGGGGACCTTGTATGGGAGCTATGATCAATTATGGACCGATCGGAAAAAAAAACTTCACAGTAATATTTCTGTGCATACGAGTAATACTTGTACCAAATTTTATATGGATATCTTAACTTAGTAATGAGTTATGCGCGTTTAAGTAATTTTCGGGAGGGGACCTTGTATGGGAGCTATGACCAATTATGGACCGATCGGAAAAAAATTTCACAGTAATATTTCTGTGCATACGAGTAATACTTGTACCAAATTGTATATGGATATCTTAATTTAGTAATGATTTATGCGCGTTTAAGGGATTTTCGGGAGGGGACCTTGTATGGGAACTATGACCAATTATGGACCGATCGGAAAAAACTTTCACAGTAATATTTCTATGCATATGGGCAATACTTATACCAAATTTTATATGGATATCTTAATTTAGTAATGAGTTATGCGTGTTTAAGTGATTTTCGGGAGGGGACCTTGTATGGGAGCTATGTCCAATTATGGAACGATCTATAAAATTTTTCCACTGAATATTTTTGAACATAGGATTTTAATTTGTAAAATTTTGTGAAGATATCGACATTGTGGCGGAAGTTATTAACAAAAAACCCATTTTCCGGGAATATGTACTTTTGTATGGGAGGTATATGAAATTGTGGACCGATTCTGGCGATTTTTAGCAGAGATCAAGCTCTTGTGTAGAAACGAATTTATGATGACTTTCATGACATTATCTTGCATAGTTTTCGAGAAAATTGCATCAGAATGTGTACAAAATGCATATTTTTTCGGAGTTGTTTTAAATTTTGATTCATAACTATTCCCGATGTGTACCCATTGCGCTCATTTCCAATACCAAACTGTACCGGATAATAATGAATATTTTGGCTAAATTTCGTTAATTTCTATTGCTTCGTTTTAACGTGAGCGTGTTTTACACAGACAGATAGACGGACGGACAGACGGACATAGCTAAATCTACTCAGAATTTCATAAGGACCCAGAATATATATAATTTGATGGGTCTCAGATGAATATTTCTTGGTGTTACACACGGAATGACAAAGTTATATATACCCTCTATCACCACTGATGGTGGTGGAGGGTATAAAAAGCAACCACAAGAAAATATCGGAGAACAACATCAAGTATACCATTTTGATCGCCGTAAACTAAATTTTAACGCTTGTATTTATAAAAAAATCTTATTTTGCTTTTAATGCACTCAATAGTTAAAGCACACTTTAGCCTTAAAAACCATTAATAAAATTGTGATAGTCATAAACAAATAATAAACGTATATTAACTATTGTGCTGATTTATGTTTAAGTTGGCAGCACTGTACAATATGGCTGTCATTTTATGTGTTAGTGTTGCGTACAATTAGGATAAAATATTCGCTGATTCGGTTTTCTTAATTTCATATTTTTGTTTATAATAGATTTTTGACAATAAAAACAAACTTTTAAGAAAAATAAATATATATATGGCTTTAATAAATGTCTATTTAGTTCAGATGTATAAATATAACATATAATTTCTAATTATTATTAAAAGTATCCGAATAACGGATATTTTGCGACAAAATATACATCACTATGACACATTTTCTTATTTTTACTTATTTTCCTTGTAATTTTTGATAAATTTTTGCAAATATTGATAAATTTCTTTGATATTTGACTAATTTTAATGCCGGCGAATATATTTTGCATTAGTATAACACTAATCAATATAATTTACATGGTTAATTACTTTATGGCATTATATTTAACCAACAAACTTTGAAAAAGCCAAATCAAATGATTTTGTCCATCATTTGGTTGACAGACGGGCATTTCCAAATTGCCTAAAAATAGTGCTGGACAATTGGAATATTGTCAAAAATTCATGCATTAATCCAATAATGCCTAGATTTGAGTTTTTTCCTCAAAATATAATCGTTTAAAAATTTTCTGGGATTTTATTTACAAATTTGTAAACGTTAAAATTAGAATTTTTAGATTTTATTTTAAAAGAAACCATAATTAGTTTTCGCAATCAACCTAAAATTACCGGAAAAATCTTTATCTGAGAAAAAAATTGTTAAAAATCAACTTATTGTTGGCTTAAAGAAGGGTCGAGCCTACAATAAAATTCTTCTAATTGTCAATGGTTTATTGAAGGTGTTTTAAGCTATTTCACGTTTATAAATACGATTTTCCTGAATTTTGCCTAAAATTGTTTAATAAACCTAAAATAAGTTTTTATAAATACAGCCGTAAGAATATGCCATGCTTTTTAAATTGTTGATTTTAATTTTTTTGAGCTGAAGTAAAAGTTATTTTTTGACTTTTATTTTTTTGAGCAGAAATAAAAGTTATTTTTTAACTTTTATTTTTGTGAGCAGAAATAAAAGTTATTTTTTAACTTTTATTTTTTTGGGCAGAAATAAAAGTTATTTTTTGACTTTTATATATAATAAATATATAATAAAAGTCATAACAGTTACGGTCCTTGTTTTAAACGCTCATTACTCACTTAAAAATACGAGTACTAAATATATGTACAATCAGTGTTGCCATAACGGCATTTAAAGTGCAAATCTAGCACTTTTTTTCGTCGGCTGCACTTATTTTGTAGAAAAAAGTGCTAGATGCATTTTAGCACTTTTTCGTCTTTTGGTAGAAATTTTTAGCATTAAAAGTGCATTTTGGCATTTTTTCTATTTTGCACTTTTTATAATTAAAGAACTTTAAAATTTAATTTCGTGCAAAATTGAGGATTCTAGCTCTAATAGCTTTCCAGATACACGAATTTTTGTACTTAATTCTGCCCATTTCTGTCCTAAACATTCAATTTGATACTAAAGTTCCTCCGAAAAAAATGAGGACTCTAGCTGTTATATTTTCTCAGATGTACTATTTTAAGATTTTCTTTATATGGGAGGTGCCACGCCCACTGTGGCTAGGCTGCTAATTTCATTCCGATGTATTCATATGAATTTTAAAGTTGTCCATACAAAATTTGTGGACTCTAGCTCTTACAGTTTCTGAGATAAGCGACTCTTAATAATTATTTTGTAAATAGGCGTGGCACGTCGCCCACTTGAAATTTTGAAGTAAAAAGTAACATATAGTTCCCTCCAGACGTAAAGGAAGACACTATGAAAATTTAGCTGTCTATAAAGTCCAAACAAACAAACAAAATAAACGTACAAACACACATTCATTTTTATACATATAGATCCGTATAGGAGGTACCAAAACCCCCTTATGAAAGTCCACCCATTTTTCTCATAAATATTCACATGGATGTTAATGGTCCTTGTGAAAAATTAAGATTAAGATTCTATCTCCAATAGTTTCCCAGATCAACTCATCAACAGATCATAACTCATATGGGAGGTACCATGCCCCCTTTTGCTAGTCCGCCCATTTTTTGTCCTAAACATTCAATTTGATACTAAAGTTCCTCCGAAAAAAAATGAGGACTCTAGTTGTTATATCGAGGGACTATATTCAATAGTCTCTATCTGTCATTTTCATGAAAATAAGATTTTGATGGCAAAATATCCAGCAAACTATCCCGCATCAGTGCCATAAATTTCAAAAGAAAAAAAATTTTGGCTATTTTATACCAATTTTTAAATTTCTCTATCTTAAAAAAAGAAAAATTCTGAATGCAAAACTCTGTATCTTATCCAAAAATTGCTTCAAACTCTATTATTTTGGATAATGCTGAACACAAATCCAAAAATATTTGAAATCGGTTTAATAGTTTTCGAGATATTGCTCATTATGAAACTAATTTGATTAATTTTATTGCCGTGTTTAACCATATAACATTGATTTTCGACCAAAACCTTATAATCTGTTGCCTTTTGAACAATTTGGTTTATGTTGCTTCATTAAATTGCATAAAATATAATATTTATTGATATTAAATCAAATAAAAATGTATATTTCTATGAAAAACTTTCTATCTGAAGGTTGTAAAAAAAACTTTATCTGATATAAATTTGTGAATAATTTTGCAAATAATGCAAAATATATTGTAGAAGAAAAAACTAAAAATCTTCACGAAATAGCGAAATAAACAGTTTTTTGCTCTCCTGACAACTTGTGTTATTTTAGATAGAGTCAATAGTCATATAGTCCCTCGATATTTTCTCAGATATACTAATATAAGATTTTCTTTATATGGGAGGTGCCACGCTCATCTGTTCATATGGACGTCAAAGTCTTGCATACAAAATTTGAGGACTGTAGCTCTTGCAGTTTCTGAGATATGCGACTTTACTTATACTGAGATATGCGACTTTACTTAAGCTACGTTCACACCTATCAAATGTTTGACGAAAATGACGTGACCCCTAAAAAATCTACATTTTGATTTCCTTAAAATATATATTTATTTGCACAAACATAATATATCTTTGACGACATCAGTTCAGAACGTCTTTATTATTTGTTTCGACAATATTTGCAATTACAAAAATCATGCAGAATCAAAAAAAAAAAAAAAAAAAATACAAAAATTAGTGGTTACGTCATTTTCATCAAATGTTTGATAGGTCTGAACGTAGCTTTATACTTATTTTGTATGTGGGCGTGGCTCGTCGCCCACTTAAAATATTGAAGTAAAAAGTAGCCTATAGACATACAGGAAGAAACTGTGAAAATTTCGGAAAAATCGGTTCAGCCGTTTAGCTGTCTATAAAGTCCAAACAAACAAACATACAAACGCACATTCATTTTTATATATGTATATAGACTAGCTATTCCCAGTGTGCTTTGCTACCCTTAAAGTAATGTAAATAAAAAAACACTTTACGATTTTGAAAATAGTTTTCAGATATAATTTTTTTTACATATTGGGGATGCCACGCAAATTATTAAAATTATTCGCCAATTTATCCAAATTGTAATTTAGATTTTAATGTAACATATGAAAAATTTGAATAATATAATAATTTCCCAGATATACGAAATTTTATATTTAATTCATATGGGAAATGCCAAGGTCCCATTGAAAGTCCGGCCATTTTTTTCTAAATGTTCGAATGAATGTCACAGTTTTTCATGTAAAATTTTAATTTTTCTAGCTCTAATAGGTTCTCAGATATACGAATTTTTATATTTAATTCATATGGGAGGTTCCAATTTGCTAGTCCGTCAATTTATTACCCAAATGTTGACATTAATGTCAAAGGATTTTTGCACTAATAGTTTTCCAGACATACGATTTTTTCTATTTAATTCATATGGGAGGTTCCAACCACAGCTCTAATAGTTTCTCAGATATACGAAATTTTCTATTTAATTCATGGGGGGGGGGGGGGGTTCCAAGCCCCCCTAATAAAAGTCCGCCCTTTTCCCCCAAAATGCTCAGATAAATATTAAAGTTCTTCGTGCAAAATTTTAAGAAGCTAGCTCTAGTTTCCCATTGGTAGTTAGTTCTTCGTGCACAATTTTAAGATTTTAACTCTAATAGTTTCCCATTTAAGCGAGTTTTTGTATTTAATTCATATGGAGGTGCCACGCCCCGCATTGATAGACCGCCCCCTTTTTTATTAAATAATCACACTGACACAAAAGTGGTTCCGACAAAATGTGAGGACTATATCTGTTATATTTTCTGAGATATACTTATTTAATGTTTTCTTCATATGGAAGGTGACACGCCCACTATAGCCATTCCGCCTATTTTGTCCGAAAATAATCTTATATATGTCCATACAAAATTTGAAGACTCAAACTGTTTTACTTTCTAAGAAATGCGACTTTTAATACTAAGTTTGTATGTGGGCGTGGCACCCCTCCAACTTAAAATTTTAAAATAAAAAGTAGATTATAGTTCCTTCCAGACATACAGGAAGATAAATTTGAAAATTTGAAGAAAATCGGTTCAGCCGTTTAGCCGTCTATAAAGTCCAAACAAACATGCATACATACATACATACATACATACATACATACATACATACATACATACATACATACATACATACATACATACATACATACATACATACATACATACATACATACATACATACATACATACATACATACATACATACATACATACATACATACATACATACATACATACATACATACATACATACATACATACATACATACATACATACATACATACATACATACATACATACATACATACATACATACATACATACATACATACATACATACATACATACATACATACATACATATATACATATATACATACATACATACATACATACATACATACATACATACATACATACATACATACATACATACATACATACATACATACATACATACATACATACATACATACATACATACATACATACATACATACATACATACATACATACATACATACATACATACATACATACATACATACATACATACATACATACATACATACATACATACATACATACATACATACATACATACATACATACATACATACATACATACATACATACATACATACATACATACATACATACATACATACATACATACATACATACATACATACATACATACATACATACATACATACATACACACATACACACATACACACATACACACATACATACATACATACATACATACATACATACATACATACATACATACATACATACATACATACATACATACATACATACATACATACATACATACATACATACATACATACATACATACATACATACATACATACATACATACATACATACATACATACATACATACATACATACATACATACATACATACATACATACATACATACATACATACATACATACATACATACATACATACATACATACATACATACATACATACATACATACATACATACATACATACATACATACATACATACATACATACATACATACATACATACATACATACATACATACATACATACATACATACATACATACATACATACATACATACATACATACATACATACATACATACATACATACATACATACATACATACATACATACATACATACATACATACATACATACATACATACATACATACATACTACATACATACATACATACATACATACTCATACATACATACATACATACATACATACATACATACATACATACATACATACATACATACATACATACATACATACATACTACATACATACATACATACATACATACATACATACATACATACATACATACATAACATACATACATACATACATACATACATACATACATACATACATACATACATACATACATACATACATACATACATACATACATAAATAATATGAAACAAGGTGAACTTAAATTATGCTCTGGTTTTTGCAAGTAGTTTTTGTTTTTATACCCACCATCAAAAAAGATGGGGGGTATATTGATTTTGTCATTCCGTTTGTAACACATCGAAATATTGGTCATAGACCCATAAAAGTATATATATTCCGGGTCCTTATTAAATTCTAAGACGATCTAGCCATGTCCGTCCGTCTGTCCGTCCGTCCGTCTGTCTGTTGAAATCACGATAGGAACCACACGAGAGGAGCTAAGCGGTTGAAATTTTGCATAAATATTCTCTATTGTTAAGGTTTCTTTGGTATTGAAAATGGGCAATATCGGTCCACTTTTTCGGATAGCCCCCATACAAGTGGACCTCCAAAAAACAGCTTTAACGGGCATAACTGTTTTATAAGTAGGAGTATAGCGATGAAATTCGACATAAATAAGTTTAATGTGAGCCAAAATCTTTCTACAAAATTTTTTGAGGATCGGCCCATAAATGATCCTACGCCCCATATAAGCTCCCCTTCTGAAAATTACTTTAACACTCATTACTGGTCCCAAAATGCAAGTATAGCGATGAAATTCAGTATAAGTATCTTTCTTACGAAGCAAAATCTCTCTACCAATTTTTTTAGGATCGGCCGATAAATGACCCTACCCCCTATATGAGGTCCCCTTTAGAAAATGACTTTAACACTCATTACTAGCCTAAAAATTCGAGTATAGCGATGAAATTCAGTATAAGTAAGTTTCTTAAGAACCAAAACCTTTTAACCAATTTTTTTTAGGATCGGCCCATAAATGACCTTACCACCCATATAAGGTCCCCTCCTGAAAATGACTTTAACACTCATTACTGGCCCTAAAATGCAAGTATAGCGATGAAATTCGACATAAATAAGTTCCATGTGAGCCAAATTTTTCTACCAAATTTTTTGAGGATCTGTCCATAATTGACCCTACCCCCCATATAAGGTCCCCTTTAGAAAATTACTTTAACACTCATTACTGGTCCAAAAATGCGAGTATAGCGATGAAATTCGGTATAAGTAAGTTTCTTACGAACCAAAATCGCTCAACGAATTTTTTTTAAGATCGGCCCATAAATGACCCTATCCCCCATATAAGGTCCCCTTCTGAAAATGACTTTAACGCTCATTACTGGCTAAAAAATATGAATATAGCAATACAATTTTACACAATTAAGTTCCTCGCGAGCCAAAATCTTTTTAATAACTTTTATGTGGATAGGTCCATAATTTGCCCTACTCCCCCTATTGGGTCCACTTCAGAAAATAGCTTAAACGCTCATTACTGTCTTAAAATTATGAGTAAAGCGATGAAATGCTACACACGTAAGTTTCTTTCGAGCCAAAACCTCTGTACCAATTTTTTTGGATCGGCCCATAAATGACCCTTCCCCCATATGAGGTCCCCCTCTGCAAATAACTACAATGCTCATTACTGGCTTAAAAATATGAATGTGACGAAAATTGACGCACATAAGTTTAATGCGTGCCAAAATCTCTCCACCAAATTTAGGGATGTTCGGTCCATAATTTACCCTACCGCCCATATAAGGTCCCCTTCAGAAAATTACTTAAACGATCATTACTGGCTTAAAAATATGAGTTATGAAATACGGTTATGAATGTGTTGATGGTGTTGGGAATGTGTTGGTAATACACAAAAGGTTCCCTTCAGAAGAGAGTTTTGGTTAATAACTACAAGTGTTCCTTATTTAAAATACGAGTATAGCGCTGAAATTTTGCATAAACAAGTTCTATACATAGTCTATGTACAAAATTTTATGAGTATCGGTTCATAATTGACGCTCACGGTTGAAGAATTGAAATAAAATATTTGTTTTTTTTTTTTTAATTAATATTTTGTTAGTTCAAAAGAGCTCGGGCCATAATTGACTTAAGCCATATTCCAAATATCACGCTGATGTTTATAGGGGAGCATTCCTTTTACGGCATACTGTTTGATGGTGGGTATATGAGATTCGGCACAGCCGAATATAACAGTCTTACTTGTTGCAAGTTGTGTTTGCAATTTCTTTAACTCCGTTTAACTGAAATTTTTAAATATAAAAATGTAAACAATAACAAACTTTGACAGCTACATAAACCAGGCGAATTAAGAAAAAGATTATCAGCTGATTGAATAACACCACCGAGGCGAATTCAGATAAGCTGTCAAAGTTTGTTATTGTTTACATTTTTATATTTAAAAATTTCCGTTAAACGGAGAAAAACTCCGTTAATATTTTGAATTATTTATGTAAAAAATCTAAAAATACCAAGCATCTCGTAAACAAATATCATTTTATTTAAATAATGGCATAATTGGTATGTACACAAATATGTTATTTAGGAAAAATATTTTTTTCTATTAAATGTTAACATATTAAACAATATTGTTTTATATTTTTTATTTTATATTAAAGTTGTGTAGATAACGTGATTAACTAAAAAAAATCTCTTCCGGAACACTTTATATAAAGAAACACATATGAAGAATTTAGCCAAACAGCGGCAGCTTACATTTACATATGGCTTAATTTTGAAATCTATTAAATGTTAACAAATTAAATAATATTGTTTTATATATAAACTATGTAGATAAAGAGATTAACTAAAAAAAGTCTGTTCCGGAACGCTTTATATAACAAAACCCATATGAGGTATTTACCCGTCCGGCGGCTGCTACATTATGGCCAAATATTGAAAATTACTCCGCCGGAGTAGAATTATCCAGTCGCAACAAATATTCATTCATTCGTAATATAATATTTTCATGAATATGTACTTTTTTATATTTATTTTTCACAAAAAAAGTAACTTTTACTTAACTTCAGGCACTCACTTAAATTTTGCAAATTAATCTGCCGGAATAGAATTTTTCGTTTGAAACAAACATTATTCAATTCAGAATATATTTTCCTTACAAATTTTAATATATTTATCTTTATTTTTAAATAAAATAAAAATTTTTTACAAAAATTTTTCATTAAATGAATTCGCCGTACTTATGGTTTTTGACATCTACGTAAACCAAATTCAAAAACAAAATACATGTAAAATGTTGTTGTTGCAGAACTGCCACCACCTTATCTGAATTCGCCTTGACTATAAGCTTACTTGTGTATTTTCTTATTTGAAGCAAACATTATTCAATTCAGAATATATTTTCCTTACAAATTTTAATATCTTTATCTTTATTTTTAAATAAAATATAAATTTTTTACAAAAGTTTTTCATTAAATGAATTCGCCGTACTTATGTTTTTTGACATCTACGTAAACCAAATGCAAAAACAAAATACATGTAAAATGTTGTTGTTGCAGAACTGCCACCACCTTATCTGAATTCGCCTTGACTATAAGCTTACTTGAGTATTTTCTCTCAACTTGCAAAACAAAATCAACTCATTTGCTGATCCGCATTTGTCGAAGTAAGATCTGTACGCAACTTTTTTAAAATCCACACAGAAATACAACAACAAAATTTTGAGAAAGCCGAATTTATGTAGGTGAATGAGAGAGCACAGCTGTAGTTTTTTATATATGAACTTTAATGTACGCTGTCTGTCAAAATCCATAATATCAATTTGACAGTTAGAATATACTTTTTAGTTTGCAGTCATTTTATTAGTACAATTTCATTTTGGGTTACATTTTGTTCTCTGCTGCTTTACCAATACAAATTAATGTGTAACAGTACCCTGCCAGCAACTCAACTAACTTTAAATGCATTAAAAGCCGACTTTTTCATCAACTAGTTATGGTTGATTCTTGGATTATTTTTAATGGAGCCAACTGACTATTTTAACATGGCGATGTCCTACGCAGTAGTCAATTGTCCGACTCTGCATGACTTTTCAACTAGCTTAAAGTTAGTTACTAAAAAATTAGCTTAAAGGTAACTCTTTATTAACTAACTTAAAGTTAGTTGCAGAAAAGTCAAGTAATAGTTTTCTTTTGTATTCCCTACTGTATTAATTACTTTTTAATTAAATATATTTAAAATTTAACTTCTAGTTATCTAAATTACGTATCGCTTTAATACAAGTTATGATATTAGTTCGTTGAAATTAATAGACATCAGTTTTCTGCAGGGGAACTAATAATAACACCGGTATCCATAAAATTATGAATGATTTGTTCATTATTTCCATGATTCCCATTGACCCAAATCTAAAATAAATTTTAAAATGTTATGTGTTATGTTAACTGTTAATGTATTATATTTACAGTATTAATCAGCAGAATTTAGAATTTAGGGACCGAGTTTTGAAATATTTAACCTTTCATAATTAATTTTTCCAATTTACTGACTCTAATTTCACAACGTATACAAGAAAATGACAAAAATGTAAAACAAAATTCCAAATAATAAAGAAACATGAGAAAACATGTCGAAACAAAATGCTCTCCAGATAATTTTGGGGTACTCCCGCATTATATGATAGTTAGCTTGTAGCTAGTATTTAAAAGTCGGTTGTTTACGTTAATAAATACCAAATTTTGGAACATTTCTGCATTACATTGTTGTTCGTTTATAGTCAGTCTACTAAAGTTAATAAATAAAATCATAATAATAGAGAAACAAGAGAAAACATGTTGAAATACAATTAATTCTCTCCAGATAATTTTGAGGCACTTCTGCATTACATTATAGTTAGCTTGTAGTTAGTATTTAAAAGTCGGTTCTTTACGTTGCCTAATACAAAATTTCGGGACAGCTCTGCATTACATTGTAGTTAGCTTATAGTCAGTCTGTAAAAGTAAACTAGAAGTGAATTTTTCTCGTAATCGACTACAAAATTGCTGGCAGGGTATGTGTATGGGCAACACTTTTATAAGTTATGCATTTCAAGTTTAATTTTTATACCCTCCACCACCATCAGTGGTGATAGAGGGTATATATAAGTTTGTCATTCCGTGTGTAACACCAAAAAATATTCATCTGAGACCCAACAAAGTATATATTCTGGGTCCTTATGAAATTCTGAGTAGATTTAGCTATCGTTTATAACTTCCTCAAATATATCGGTATCAACACAAAATTTTTTACATATTGACCTAATATGAACAGGAATCATACTAGCGACTTAGATCTGTATCGGTCCACAATTGGTCATAGCTCCCATATAAGGTCCACTTTCGAAAATCACTTAAATGAACATATTTTATTGATAAATAAAGCTATCGGGATAAAATTCGACATGAATATGTTTTGTGTATACATAAATCACTCTACGGAATTTTTTTCCAGATCGATCCATAATTGGTCATAGCTATAAGGTTCACATCCGAAAATCACTTAAACGAGCTTAGTTCATAGATAAATAAAGCTATCGGGATAAAATTCCACATGAATGTATTTTGTGTGTATATGAATTACTCCACGAAATTTGTTCCGGATCGGTCCATAATCGGTCATAGCTCCCGTATAAGGTGCACATCCGAAAATCACTTAAATGCGCATAATCCATTGATTAATAAAGCTATCAGGGTAGAACTCGACGTGAATTTGTTTTGTATATATACACTCCTCGCCACTTGAATAGCACATATATCAATTTTTCTTTTCAAAGCTTATATTTTTGGATCAGGAATTTCTGGAAACTTGTTTTTTCCCCTTATTATAATACTTTTTGTTCTGAATAAAATGTGATATGAATGGTTGTCATATCTGTAATATTTGATTATATATATATTTTTTTTGTAAATTAACCGAAAAAAGCTACTGTTAAAAATTCGCCACTTGAATAGAACATCGCCCAGAAAAAGTGATTTTATAGCAACTTTTGTAATTAAAACTTATTGATTAAAATTATTTACAACGATAAAAATTAACATAAGCTATTTTAGTAATGTATTGAACCTCCTTGGTTGACTACCACTTCACAAATCCTGTTTGGAAGTGATTCATAATGCTTGGCCATGTAATTCAGTTGTACTGCACAGAAAAAAATAAAAATCGTATTTGACTACAAAATTCACAGATCTGAATCCAAAATTATTCAATTTCCAGCCTATAAAGATTTTTGTCTCATTGACTACGACATTTGTAATTATACCCTACACCACTTTAGTGGGGAGGGTATATTGGATTTGTGCTGATGTTTGTAACATATAAAAATATTCGTCCTAGACCCACCTTAAAGTATACCAATCGGCTTAGAATCGTTTTCTGAGTCGATTAAGCTATGTCCGTCCGTCCGTCCGTCTGGCTGGCTGGCTGGCTGGCTGTCCATGTAAACCTTGTGCGCAAGCTACAGGTCGCAATTTTCAAGATAATTGGATGAAATTTGGCACGCACGTTTTATTTGACCCAAGGACGAAGCCTATTGAAAATGGTTAAAATCGGTCCATTATTTCACCTAGCACCCATAGAACAGAACCGCCCGAAAAGGGCTTCTGAGCTCATAATTATGTTAAATATACAGATATAGCGATAAAATACGGCACAACTAAGTTTTATAGAAGTCTTGATAACCCTGCCAAATTTCATAAAGATCGGGCCACATTTGACCCTAGCTCCCATACAAAGTCCCCTTCAGAAAATTACTTGAATGTCCCAAATTAACTTATAAACACAAATATCGCGATGAAATTCAGCACAATAAAATATTATGTAAATATAAATATATTCACAAAATTTTATCGGGCTTGGTCCATATTTGCCCCTAGCCCCCATATAAAGCCTCTTTCAGAAAATTAGTTTTTCATCCATAAATTGCTTAAATGTATCGGAACAAGGGAATATTGAAGATAAATGAGATATTAGCAGCATTTTTTAAACAATTGGATTTATTAAATCCAAAATTTAGTTCTCCCTCTGTACGCCAGGTGGATAAAGCAAAAGGTTTTAATCGAGGCTAAACAAATTTCAAATCACAATGTCAGCAGCGGCCGACAGATGGAGTTATTTCTAAATTTAATATTAAATTTGTAAATTTTCCATAAAATTTGTAACAATTTGTTGCGAAAATTAGTATTTGCACTGAAATATCATGTTTGAAATATTTAAGTTACATGAATTTTGTTTATTTTCCTATTTTTATACATTTTAAAAAATATTTGCCATCTATTGGTGAATAGCAAAATAAAACAAATTAAATCATTTTTAAATTATTTTGGTTTTATTCTATGAATACAAAGCATTGCCATATTGAAATTAGCTAAATCCAACTATTTTTTTGGATTTAATAAATCCAATTTGGCTTTACTTCTTTTAGCTGCAGAACCGCCATTGTTGCACTAAAATTAATTTTTCTTTGACCTTCTATTAGCATATACAGTGTATTTTCAGATTATGATGACCAAAACTAAATTTCAGCCTCCAAAGATAGTTTTTTTCTTGAAATAAAATAAATCCAAAATAAATCCAGTGATTAAAAAAAGCCCCTATTATGAAAAATAAATCACATTTAATATTCATAACTGGTGTAGGGTATCATATGGTCGGCCACGCCCGACTATACTTTCTTACTTTGATTATATATATATTTTTTTTGTAAATTAACCGAAAAAAGCTACTGTTAAAAATTCGCCACTTGAATAGAACATCGCCCAGAAAAAGTGATTTTATAGCAACTTTTGTAATTAAAACTTATTGATTGAAATTATTTACAACGATATAAATTAACATAAGCTATTTTAGTAATGTATTGAACCTCCTTGGTTGACTACCACTTCACAAATCCTGTTTGGAAGTGATTCATAATGCTTGGCCATGTAATTCAGTTGTACTGCACAGAAAAAAGTAAAAATCGTATTTGACTACAAAATTCACAGATCTGAATCCAAAATTATTCAATTTCCAGCCTATAAAGATTTTTGTCTCATTGACTACGACATTTGTAATTTTTTTTCTTGTTTTGGTTTTTCACAGTCGATAAAAAGAGTAATCAAATCGACAAAAATATTACTCAATCAATTTTTTTACCACCCAACAAACATTTTTATCAAACCAATAAAAGTTTTTGTTAATTTTTTTACTTATTTTTCGATAAAACAATTTGTTGGTTTGATTATAAAATTTGTTAAGTAATTAGAAACAAAATTGATAATTATTTTTATTAAGACAACCATTTTTTGTTTTTGTTGGATTTAATGCGAATTTCAATTAAAAATATCATTGATTTGATAATTTTTTTATCAAACTTGTTTTTTTCCACCCCAACTAATAAAAAAATTTGCAAAAAATTTACTTTTTAATTTTATTTTATTTAAAAATATACAGTGAATCAATTAAGTAATTTGCCTATGTAAAATTTTATAAATTTTAAGAAAAACCTTTATATGAACAATTATTTTTAGCAAAATTAAGCAATTTGTTTGTTGTATTTTTGAAAGAATATCTTGTATTTTAATTTTCTATCATAAAAAGTAAAATTGTGATATTATTTAACGAGATTTTTGATAAAATGTTAAGGTATTGTTAATTTTTTTGGTCAATGAAGTATTTTGCTTTTTTAGGGTTTTTGTTAATTTTTTTAGTATTGCTGTATTATTTAACAAAATTTTATATTTTTATTACTTTTATAGATTAAAATAACAATTCTTAGATATGTTACTAGTGGTACGACTAAAATTGGACATTCTTTTACGGATTTATTATATACCTATAAGAATTTATGAATATTTGACTTAACATAAAATCTATTGTTTCATTGATTTTATTTCGAAAATAATAAGTAATTTTGAATTGGATACATGATATACTAGAAAATCTATGGACTTGGACCTAGAAAAAATGTTTAGTGGGGTATAAAAATATATATTATAACAAAATAATCTGGGTTTTTGGTCATTTTGTATTGATAAACAAAAACTACATTACGGAACCCCCATCTATTTGGGGAGTACTGTCTGAATTTTATTTAGAATTGTATAACATAAACACTAAACAATAAAGCAAACACTAAGTACCATCCTAGCCAATCTAGCTATGGGGACATCACCGTATACTACTATAGAACTATTACATGCTAAAATCTTGATTTTCTGCCTCATATTTTGAATGCTGTATTTTATGAATAAAATACAATAGACGTATTTGGATCTGGATAGTTATTTTTGATTTGGGTTCTAAATATATATAAGTGTATGTATTAGCTGAAAAATATAGCTTTTGTGGACCTTAGGTGATGGTAACCACCTCTGTTTGTAAATATCTAAATTAAGTATTTTTCCTGTACCACGCGACAGTTCACTTTATTTTGGTTCCAAGCAACCTAAAGTCTGTTTAGAGGTCTAAATTTAAATATAGTGTTCTTCCTAGTTCGTAGATGGACTTCGGAGAAGATAAATGAGGAGTTCAATGGTTTTCCTTGGATACGAGCCGCTCCCCTTTGGTAGTTATAGATTTTTAAAGAACATTCAGTAAGTTTTTTTGGGTCATTTCATCAATTGCTCTATTTTATATTTTTTAATAATATTGGTTAAGCATCTCATAATTGCATTTCATTGATTTGCACTTGTTCTAAAAATCTAAACTAATTTTTTATATTGGAATTGCCTCATTATTTTATTTTAGACATTTTTAACGCAAATAACTACACAGTTTCACACAATAAGGATATGATTTTTGAAAATTACGATTGAAAAATACTTAACACTTGTCCTTTTAACAATAAAACAAAAAATTCCAACAAATAATTAAAAAATAATTTGAAAAACCCAACGAAATTAACTAGAATTCTTAATATGTAAAATACTTTATTGACCTTCAAATTCTGATGAAAAATAATAAAATGCAAGAACAAAAAAAAAAAAAAAATATTTTAATATTTTTTATTGGTTTTCCCATTTTACACAATCTCCATTTTTAATTGGAAAACATAAATTACTGCAATTAACATAGAACAATAATTCCACCGATCCATCAAATTGACCATTTTTTAGAAGAACACTGTCATAGCATGAAAACTGTCAAAGTTATTCGCAACCATATCGGAACCTCAAATTGCCGCCTTTTTAAACTTGGGAAAATAATTCTACCGATCTATCCAATTGGCCATTTTCTAAAAATACATTATGCAATAAATTATATACCAAAACAAATGGCAATTTTAATGCTTTAAAATGGTGAGTAAACGAAAACTGCCAAAGTTAATTGCAACCATATCGGAACCTCAGATTACTGCGTTTATTAAACACAGAACAATAATTCTACCGATCTATCAAATTGACCAATTTGTAAAAACACACATTATGCTACAAATGATATACCATATTAAAGTGCAATCATAATGCTTTAAAATGATGCATAAATGACTGTCATAGCATGAAAACTGTCAATGTTATTTGCAACCATATTGGAACCTCAAATTACCGCGCTTTTAAAGCTGTGAACATAATTCTACCGATCTATCCAATTGGCCATTTTCTAAAAATATATTATGCAATAAATTATATACAAAAACAAATGGCAACTATAATGCAATAAAAATATATATAAACGACTGTTATAACATGAAAACTATAAAAGTTATTTGCAACCATATCGGAGCCTTAAATTACCGCATTTCTAAACCTGTAAAAATAAATATACCGATCTATCCAATTTTTGTAAAAATTCATAACTCTACAAGTTATACACCAAAATAAAGTGCAACTGTAATGCTTTAAAATGATGCATAAACGATTGTCCTGGCATGAAAACTGTCAAAGTTATTTGCAACCATATCGGAAACTCAAATTACCGCGTTTTTAAACATAGAACAACAATTCTACCGATCCATCAAATTTACAATTTTTTGGAAGAACACATTATGCCACAAATGATATACCGAATTAAAGTACAATCGTAATGCTTTAAAATTATGCATAAATGATTGTCATAGCATGAAAACTGTCAAACCATATCGGAACCTTGCAAAGTTATTGTCAAACTTTTTTCCTGTTTTTACGAATTTTATTTATGAACAAAATACAAAATTCTCTTTGAAAAAGGTAAGCAAAAAACTTAGTTGATTCACTATATACACGTATGTAATGCTATTACAATAAAATATAATATTATATTGTACATTTTAGGAATATAAATAATTAATTTTTAAAATAACATTTAAAATTGAGAAATATTTTTTAAGTTTTAAGCAACCTTGGTTGGATTATACAATGTTGAAGTTTATGGAGATTTAATTTCACATTCAGCTTCTCTTTGGTTTCTGCAACTATGGCAAACGAATTAAGGGAATCTGTTACGGTAAACTTTTTTTCTGGTTTGGGCTGAGGTGGAAACAATTAATGTAGGAAATATAGAATAGAAAATATCCTTGAGTCTGATAAAAAAATAAATAAAATTTAATTATGTAAATGTTAAAAATCAATTATATTAAAGTCAATAATATAGCAGCTTACCATCATTGCAAGACTTCAAATTTTTCAGCATTGTTGTAACAGAAACGTTTGGTACTTTAGTCTGAAGCAGATGTAACAAATTACATATTTTACGTAAAAACCGACTTGGTTTTCACTGGTTTAGCTTCAGATCAAAATCTATGTCAATCTGTAAAATTTAAGTTAGTTTAAAATAATCTAATTTATAGTGTATTAAGAGTTAACTTACGGAAGGTTTTATGCATTCAGGACATAATTTTAACATCTCGGACAAAGACTTTGACCCTCAATTTGCTGAAATCTACATTTATAACATTTCCTCCAATATAGATCCATTTCAGCGTTACTGTTGTATAACCTTACCTAATTCATTACGCAAATTCATTACGTTTTAAAAGACAAAAGACAGTATTATAATAATATTCCTGAAATTATATAATAGTTAATTTATGTATATTTTTTGCACAAGATATATTTCTGTGGAAGATGCCCTGGTAGGCTGGTTGGTAGTGTATCTGGGGGTTGTGGGTTCGATTTCCACCAGAGACTCTGGTCTGCTACACTACAACGGACATATGGTCATCGTCACCCTGCCCGATAAATATGGTTAGAATATAATATTTAATTGTGTTGTAATGGACAAATAAATATTTCTGAGTATTCAAATTACTCATCACAAAAGGAACACCTTATTAAATATACCATTTTTATGTGGCTTCGAAGAAAAACTATAGATGTAAAAAATTACGATTATGTAACTTTAAGCACAAATGCGTATTAAATTATTACAATTATAATTACTTTTATTTTTTAACAGATCACTCTTAACAAAATACGTCCGTCCACTTTGATTTGCAAAATAAAACTAAACATAAAAAAGGCTTTTTTCGGTTTATAATGACCTATGTGGACCTAGCCCTTGGATCCTACATCGGTCCATAACTATCTCCCACATAATTTATTATTAAACACATTATGATTATTATACCCT
This sequence comes from Lucilia sericata, assembly GCF_015586225.1. Taxonomy (NCBI): domain Eukaryota; kingdom Metazoa; phylum Arthropoda; class Insecta; order Diptera; family Calliphoridae; genus Lucilia; species Lucilia sericata. The sequence continues at coordinate 398,386 of NW_023994168.1, forward strand.
TCAACTAAGTTTGTCATTCCGTTTGTAATTTCTATAATATAATTTTCCGACCCTATAAAGTATATTCTGGATCCTTATAGAAGCGGAGTCGATTTAGCCATGTCCGTCTGTCTGTCTGCCTGTGTGTATTTTGAAATCAGTTTTCAGAAGACCCCAGATATCTGCGAGTTCCGAATTTTCAATAATTCTATCGGAAATACGATCGAAGAGAACACTATTTAAAATCAGCCCAATCGGCCCATAAATAACGAAGATATGAGTAAAAATCCGAGACCACATCTGAAAATTTCATCAAAAATTTACTTTTTTCGTGTACGCTTATACAAAACAACAAACAAAAACACAGTATCAAACGGTAATTTTTTTTGTTATTTGTTATTGTCATTATTGTTTACAAACACAAAGCAAAGAATGAACATCACGTTACGTTGTTATTGACTGAAACATGAAATTAAATATGAAGAGCCTGGATTAGGCGAAAACACATTAAAGGGCACTTTTTGGTAGTTTTTCGTTCTACAAAAGGTACTTTTTGAATTTTCTATAATATTGAACCTAGAAATATGAAATTTAGCATGTAGCGCCTTGACTAGGTAAGAACCTATAAAAAGGGACTTTTTGATACTTTTTCGTTATACAAAAGGTACTTTTTGAATTTTCTATAATATTGAACCTAGAAACATGAAATCTACCATGTAGGACCTTGACTAGGTAAGAATCTATATAAAAGGGATTTTTTGGTACTTTTTCGTTCTACAAAACGTACTTCTTGAATTTTCTATAATATTGAACCTAGAAACATGATATTAAATATGTAGAGCCCGGATTAGTCCATAACACATAAAAGGGGACTTTTTGGTACTTTTTCGTTCTACAAAAGGTACTTTTTGAATTTTCTATAATATTGAACCTAGAAACATGAAATTAGGTATGTAGAGCCCGGATTAGGCCAGAACACATAAAAGAGGACTTTTTGGGTACTTTTTCGTTCTACAAAAGGTACTTTTTGAATTTTCTATAATATTGAACCTAGAAACATGAAATTTAGCATGTAGGACCTTGACTAGGTAAGAACATACAAAATGGGACTTTTTTGTACATTTTCGTTCTACAAAAGGTACTTTTAGAATGTTCTATAATATTGAACCTAGAAACATTATGTAGAGCCTGGATTAAGTGGAAACCCATAAAAGGGAAGTTTTTGGTACTTTTTCGTTCTCAAAAGGTACTTTTTGAAATTTCTATAATATTGAACCTAGAAATATGAAATTAAGCATGTAGAGCCCGGATTAAGTTAGAACGTATAAAATGGGATACAATTGGTATATTTTGATTTTTGTAATAAAATTCGTATTGACTGTTTTTTAACACATCATGGTGAAGGGTATATAAGATTCGGCACAGCCGAATATAGAACTCTTACTTGTTTTTTTTCGAATTGGTCCATTATTGGTCATTGTTCCCATATAAGTTAGCGGCAGGATCGGCACATAATAATTCGAAGAATAATCGGTCGGTATCTGAAAATCACTTAATACAAATGTTTCTCGACCTAATCAAAATTAGTGACATACATACATGCATAAAGAAGTTACAAAATGATAAATAGTATCTTAATTACGGAAACAAAACTTATGCCGGGTTTTACAGTTCTCCATAAGGGAAATAAAGTACTTTAGTACTAAAGTACATACTTAAGTAAAATTTCTTTCCTTAGTATAAACTATAAATTCGGCCCTATAACTTTAACCATTTACAACATATTTTGATTGGGTTTTAATAAAAAGTAGCTTGCAGGTGGTGGGTATTTAAGATTCGGCATAGCCGAATATAGCATTCTAACTTGTTTACTAATACACTTTTTTATATTGAAACAAACATGCTTTTCAATTTCGCTTTCCATTTACTGTTTCAATTTTAAAATCAAGGAATCCACTGATCATAATGATTCTTAATAATTTTTAGTTTTTCTTCCAAAAAATTATCTCAGACTCAATTTTTTTATATTGTTTCATTAAACTTATATTCATATTAAATGAAAGTATGTGAATAAAATTAATAAAGAAAATAAAAATGATATTTTAAAATGTAAAAATGCATTAAAATTGCGTGCAGTTTTTTCATGCAAGCAGTTTGTATGAAAAAGTCGTAAGTGTAACTGAAGGGATTCAGTATCGGACTTGGCATCCCTACCTGCCAGAATCGAAAGTATGTAAAATTATCTATTTTTAGAATTTTGTGTTTGCCTGGGTGGTGTTTCCTACTAAAATAAAATCAAACACCAGCATATTTTTATGTTATTTTAGGATTTAAAACTCATCAGTGTAAAACATGTTGTACATGTTAATAACTTGCAATTGTTGTGAGCACAATGCAGCCAAAAGTGGAACAGTTTCTTTATATTTCTTTAATTTTATTTACAGAATTTGATTGTGTTTTATTAAACAAACATTAAATGAAATTTTTAAAAAAATATTTCTCCAATAGGAACACCAAGAAACAAAAACAATATACCCAAGGCAATGAAACACACAGCCATCCAAACATATGAAACTATACTTTATAAGGTCGGAAATTACAAACGGAATGACAAACTTACACTGACTCAAATAAGTCTCCGTACAGTATGTAGTTAAAAACATAATTTGTAATATTTTCTAAAATATTTGTCCGATTTACAAACAAAGAATGTATTTTATCATTGGTGAAAATGTCCTAATAAATTTTTTAATTACAAAAATTTTAAATACTCTATGTTTTTGTAAATTACTTCTTAAATGCAACACCCCTATAATAAAACTCAAAAAAGCCTTGGGATAACATATCGAAAACTATTTTTCGCTGATTGTGACCGATGTACTATCGATTTCGGTGTAAAAAATCCGCCATTCCGCATAAATTGCAATTTTTGAACATTAATTTGTTATAAATTGTATATTAACAAATTTTTTCTCCAAAATTCCTCATATGTGTTCCATGGGATTATGATCTGGAGAAGGGTAGGAAGTACTTATTTAACGCTGTCGCGTAACCATTTACTTTAAATCTTCGATGAGTGGTTTGGGTAGCTATCATAAACGAACTGGAAATCAACTCCAATTTCTAATTTAACTGCATTGGCTTCCAAATGCTCTTTTAGAATATTCAGTTAAGTATATTGTCCTTCCACGAATATGACATTTCCGAAACATCATACCATAGGGTTGCCAGATTCCGATTTGCAAAAAGCTGGACATTGGGTTTAAAAAGCTGGACATAAAAAAATACTGAGAAATGTTCATTTTGGTTTTGTGTAAATAATTTCACAATGGTACACCAAAAAAAATGCAGGGGTTAGTTATCATATACCAATTCCATTTTGTTATAGTCCATATGGTACGAATATATTTTTAGTTTTCCCCGATCACTTCGTTAACTTAGTTTTTAGGAGCAAAAGATGTGAAAAAGCGCCATTTTTGAAGTTTTAAATTTTAAAAATCATAAGTACGTAAGCTGTACGTAAAGAAATTGAATATCGCTCACAATAATATTTATTATGACATCAGCTGTTCAAGTGTTGAGACATGTTGTCAGTGATAATAGAAGAGGGAAATCATAACTAAGTTGTATAACAACTGTACAATCAGTGTAGGCTAACATGATTTGACAAAGATAACATAAAAATGACTACCCAAGTTATCGCAGTGTACTAAAAAAACTTCTATTTAGCAGGACAAATTAAATTTTAACTTAAAACTGGACAAGCAACAAAAAATCTAATATAAAGGTTTCTCTCAGTGATAAACTGCAAAAACACAATTATAAATGGTGATCACAGCAATTAACCTTATAAAAACAAAGTGGACCCGTTATTTTCAGTCTCTGGTCAAAACATATAGTTTTCCAGTTGTATTCCGCTTTGTTTGCGTAATTTTGGGATACTCCGAGCGTTACTTTACATTATTTACTGAAATAAACAATTTCTTAGGTGGAACACATGCCTTATATTGATTCTTTTGTCTAGTTCGTGCATTTGTATTTTCACTTCTTGTACAACTCTTAGCTATTTCCATGACACTAATTTCTAAATCATGTCTCATATCCGTCCAAGTTTTCGCTCCAACTGAAAATCAATAAATTTTCCGCGGCCTCTACATGTAGAAGTTTCTAAATTTCCCGGTTATTTTGTACTTTTCTACAATATATTAAACTGAAGATAGTGTCATACATACAATATGAGAACGTTTTGCAAAAAATGTTCCTTCATTACTCATTTTAATTGTAAATTCATTGATTTTAATAGGCTTTTTGGTACCGGCATTATTCCTAGCCCCCATATATGAAAAGCCTTTTTCAGAAAATTAGTTTTTCATCCATAAATTGCTTAAATGTATCGGAACAAGGTAATATTGAATATAAATGCTTTATTATGAAAAATAAAAGACATTTAATATTCATAACATTAGAAATTACAATACACCTTGTTTTAATGCACCGCTATAAATTAGAGCTGTATACTTTTAATGCTTTTCTTCTGTATAGAGACGTTTTTGATTATAGAGGTGTTGCAGTTAATAAATAATTTACAAAAACATAGAGTATTATTTTAAATTTTTGCAATTAGAAACTTTATTAGGACATTATTATCTATGATAAAAAACGATTTTTTTGTAAATCGGACAAATATTTTAGAAAATATTACAAATTATGTTTTTAAATACATTCTGTACGGAGACTTATTTGATTCCGTGTATATACACCCTTCTCACGAAGGTGAAGGGTATCAAAATATGAAATTTGACAATGTGAAATGGAGTGTCATTTTCTCTACGATATAATTAAAAAAGAAGTAAGAGTTCAATATTCGGCTGTGCCGAATCTTATATACCCTTCACCATAAAGTGCACAGTGGGGCAGAATGGAAATTTTTTGGAAATAAATCTGGCATTTCTAAACGGCTGATCCGATCGGGATACGCGTGAGCGTAGCCAAGGAGTATTCGAGTTTAAGTTTTGAGGATGAACCCTGCAGATGCCCCAGGGACGGCGCTGTGGCGGCTCAAAGTAGGGTACCTACGACATGTAAAATTTTTTAACTCGTGCCATTTTTTGTTTTTCACCCAAATACAAAGATTTTTATATTTTCTGAAAGCGCTCGACGAGATCTTGAAAAAAAAATTACTTATCTCTTATAATATCCGAGTTATAGGCATTTAAAAATTTAGTGATACAAAATTTACCATACCTTGGTCCGCCTTTTTTGAATACCGGGCGTAATTTTGGACCAAATGGACTCAATTAGTTAGTTAGAAAACAAAATTTCCAATAATATACAAAAAATTTCAGATCAATATCATTTACAGATCCAAAAATATACGTTTTTTAATTTAAAAATTCAAAAAATTTTAGATTTTTGCCGTTTTTTTTGCCAAAAATTTGTCTTAACTCTTTTATTAATAAAATAAAATTTTCTTTAAGAACATATAACAGTTTTATAGTTTTCTAAAAGGTATCTTTACGCAGAACGCTTTGGCGTAAAAAACTTGTCCTATTTTTTGAAAATGTTGCCACTGCGGCCTTCCGAATATGACCTATTTTTTATCAAAACTTCAACTTTGGGCGACATGTTCTAAAATCCCAAAGCTGGGATCAGAAAACTGAAAGCAGTTTAGGAAACCTCAATATATTTTCTATTTACTCCAAAAGTATTTTCCCAGCCCTGAAAGAAATGTGGACCCTATGGGCAAAAAAGTAAAAAATCCCATTTTTGGGATTTTCATTTCTCTTTTTGGGAATTGCGGGATACCCTTTGACCTTTTCAATTTTTTTTTTTGCATTTTCTTATTTGAAATGACAAATTTAACAAGCGTTGAAAATTTAGTCCATATTTATCCCTTAATATCATTTTTTAGTTAGATATTGAAATTCTCGACCCTTTACAAAAAATTTCAAGCCAATATCTCAATTACATTCAAAAATATGTTCATTTAAACCTGTGTCCTTTAATTTCATCTTTTTCATATTTTAGTATTAAGTATGACAGAACATATTTAAATCTTATATTTGCCTATTTTCTATTTGTTTGCTTATTCTTATAATTGAAAGGTATTATTATGCTTAAATTTTAAAAAATGTATAACTATTTTTACCTAAATTTTTTCGACAGATCATTTCGTTCTGTTTCGTTTATTATCATGTAGGTAAAAATATACAGGTAATGATAATTTCGATTCATTCGCTAATAAGAAATATCAATGACTGAATTACAGGTTATAGTAATATAGTCCTAAATGTTAATAGGTAGACAATTCGTAATTTTTTACTTTGGAATACCTGTATCGGAAATGACAAGAATTGGTATATAAGTAAACTTCTCAGATTTTAAGTACCATATTTAATAAATCTACAATGAAGATTACATTAAAGTATGAAGAGTTGTGTTCCGTTTTATGGAGTGTATCTTCAAAAGGGCCAGAAAGAATTGAAGACATTTCAAATTATATAAAAACTACATATAGTAGAAAAGTAGACAAAACAGGCATATCAAAAATTGAAAACTTTTTGATGTAAAAAGTAAGTCTGTGGATGGAAATCAAAAGAAATTTCGATTAAAATTTTGTAGTTGGATGGAAACTACTACGGAAATCTCAACTTACACCACATCAACAGGAGCGCCTTGCAAGTCATACGAAGACTTATGTTCAAGGTAAAAAAAAAGAGGGTCACACAAAACTTTTTTCAATCTCAAATGAGGAAATTTCTGATACATTTAACGAAATGCTGAAAAAGGAAAACCAACCTATGGATGCCGTACATATTGCAACTATTCTTCCTAATCACCAAAACGACTTAAGCGAATTGTGGAAAGTATACCAACTCCAACATCACAATCAAATTTTACTGAAGAGGAAGCAATAGCGCTTATGTTGGAACTGTGTCTCAGTCGAAATAAGTACCAAATATTAAGGAAAGCTCTGCATGAAAAAGGACACAATATATTACCATCATACAAGGCGATCCAGGAAAAAAAACAAACTATCCTACCATCACCTATTGCTGTTAATGATGTGGAAGCTTGTATTGATATATCATCTTTGCTCGAAAACACAGCATCAAGAATTGTGTCAGACTTTTCAGAAGACCAACTAAGGAAAATTCATAACTGTGATGTTGTCTTAATGTGTAAGTGGGGATGTGACGGTTTATCAGCACTTCCAGAATACAAACAAGCTTGTGGAAGTCGGACTATAGCAGACTACAAAAGTGTATTTATGTCATCATTAGTGCCATTATGAATTCGTTCATATTCCCTTAATCCATCATCGTCAAGCATCGGAAATTCATTTGAAGATATATGGATCAATACAACTCCGGGTTCAAAAAATTTTTGTAGACCCATTGGATTTGAATATATAAAGGAGTCAAAGAAAACAACAAAAGATTTAGTGGAATATTTAAAAGATGAAATAAATGCACTGGAGCCCATTTGCATAAAAATAAAGGAATTTTCTATTAACGTATCATATCAGCTAAGCTTAACAATGATTGATGGAAAGGTCAGCAATGCCATAACAGAAACTTCTTCCTTCTGGAGATGCTCAATATGTAATGAGAAAAAGTCGCAATTCTCAAATATAAACAAAAGCAGAAGTATTAATGAAGAAGTCCTGTCTTTCGGAATTTCACCACTTCATGCCAGAATACGATTTTTGGATTACTTTTTACACATAGCATACGACCTCAAATATAGAAGTGTGCCAGAGAATCTTACTAAATCAACAAAAAATAATAAAGAATTGAAAGAACTGAGAGATGCGGAAAAAAGCAGAATCCAAGAAGAATTTAAAGTTCAGATGGGATTAAACATCGACAAACCACTTCCAAGTTGCGGTAGTACAAATGACGGTAATACGGCGAGAAGGTTTTTTCGTGATTTTGAAATTACTTCAAAAATAACTGAAATCGACAAGGAGTTGCTTCGAAGAGTTAACACTATTTTAATGGCACTGAATAGTAAACATAAAATTAATGGAAATCGATTTGGGGAATATACATCTGAAATTTCTAAATTACTTGTATCTCTGTATCCATGGAGGGAACTAACACCAACAGTACACAAAGTATTGTGTCATGGTCAAATAATAATTCTTCCACTTGGAGAGTTAACAGAAGAAGCCCAGTAAGCGAGGAATCGAGATTTTAAGCATGTTCAACTATTCAGCTCAAGAAAATGCTCCAGGCAATCACAGAATGAAGATATTTTTAATAGTTTACTTCTATCTTCTGATCCTGTTCTTTCAACTATGCGAAAAAGATGGATTTGTTATGAAACTTTATCATCTCAAAACAAGGAAGATTTAAAGGACTTTATTACCTTCTGGATAGGTATACCGATATGACAGATTATTTTATAGAAAATAAGTAGTGTTAGGAATTAACTATATAAGAAGGTTGTAAGAATTAATTGTATTATGTTTAAGATAAACAGTTCAAATAAAATAGCTATTATACTAACTGATGATATTGTATTAAATTGTGTTTTATGTTTCGGTGGGCGGGAAAGGTGGTTTGTGTGGGGTAATTTAGGTGTTGTTGTGCGTGGCTCATAATAAAATTATAATTTTTTTATTGTATATACAATGTTATAGTCTTTAATAAAATAATTAACTAAATAATTTTTAAAAATTGTCCAAATATTTTATTCAACACCAAATGTATGTTCTGTCATACTTAATACTAAAATATGAAAAAGATGAAATTAAAGGACACAGGTTTAAATGAACATATTTTTGAATGTAATTGAGATATTGGCTTGAAATTTTTTGTAAAGGGTCGAGAATTTCCATATCTAACTAAAAAATGATATTAAGGGATAAATATGGACTAAATTGTTGTAGCTATCTGCGACCCTATTAAAATTTTTATATAAATCATAGTTTTAGAAATTAAACAAATATGTAATATATGACAAAATCTTTATTTATGAACAAAACTCAATGAAATTTTTAACGCTTGTTAAATTTTTCATTTAAAATAAGAAAATGCAAAAAAAAAATTGCAAAGGTCAAAGGGCATCCCGCAATTCCCAAAAATAGGAATGAAAATCCCAAAAATGGGATTTTTTACTTTTTTGCCCATAGGGTCCACATTTCTTTCAGGGCTGGGAAAATACTTTTGGAGTAAATAGAAAACATATTGAGGTTTCCAAAAGTGCTTTCAGTTTTCAGCTTTGGGATTTTAGAACATGTCGCCCAAAGTTGAAGTTTTGATAAAAAATAGGTCACATTCGGAAGGACGCAGTGGCAACATTTTCAAAAAATTGGACAAGTTTTTTACGCCAAAGCATTCTGCGTAAAGATACCTTTTAGAAAGCTATAAAATTGTTATATGTTCTTAAAGAAAATTTTATTTTATTAATAAAAGAGTTAAGACACATTTTTGGCAAAAAAAACGCCAAAAATCTAAAATTTTTTGAATTTTTAAATTAAAAAACGTATATTTTTGGATCTGTAAACAATATTGATCTTTTTGTATATTATTGGAAATTTTGTTGTCTAACTAACAAGAAAAAATTGAGTCCATTTGGTCCAAAATTACGCCCGGTATTCAAAAAAAGGCGGACCAAGGTATGGTAAATTTTGTATCACAAAATTTTTAAATGCCTATAACTCGGATATTATAAGAGATAAGTAGTATGTCCAAGCATGTTTTTTCAAGATCTCGTCGAGCGCTTTCACAAAATATAAAAATCTTTGTATTTGGGTGAAAAAAAAATGGCACGAGTTTAAAAATTTTACATGTCGTAGGTACCCTACTTTGAGCCGCCACAGCGCCGTCCCTGGGGCATCTGCAGGGTTCATCTTCAAAACTTAAACTCGATCAAGCTTGTTTTCGCCGTTTTTACAATGATTTTGATTTTTTTTCCACTTTAGACCCCGGATTTTTATCTGGTGGTCATTGAACCCTCCAAATGATGCATTGGAAATAGAATTTTTAACTTTTGAAAAGAGTTGTTATTTCGAAATTAATGTTATATTCATGGATTTGGCCATTTTGAACACAGTACGTTCTTAAAAACCCGAAATTTAACTCCGATTTCTTAAGACTTACAACATAAACTTTAAAATTTGGATAATTCTATATATTTCCTTTAACTTAAACAGGTTTTCCAAATACTCCGTTTTCCAAAGCATACAATAATGCTACCAATCATATCTTGATATACTCGATACAATAACCATGTTTTATGGATCGGACATTTCACTTGTTCTAGCAACAAATTAAGATGTATCCGTGTTCAAAATTGTTCAATTCGTATTCATACCACCAATTGAGCCTGATTTAATATAAAAATCTTACTATTTTGGACAATAATCAATTTCAGAACCGATATGTAGTGTAAGTTATTGACATTGTCACCATTTGACGATTATTGGTAGTATTTAGGAGTGTGTAATGGATGATTGGAACCAAAAAACTTGTTTTAATTAATGGATACTAGTACAAATATTATTAATATCACATTTTAAGATATAAATTTTAGGAAATCGCCGTTAAATATCGAATATGAACGCTATACTATGTTAAAAACGGAAATATTCCGCAATGGATGGCAATTATTGTAAAGAAACAATTAATTTAAAAGTTAAAATATCGTCTTCCAATGCATCATAATGAACAAACGAGGGATATTATTGAATACCCGATCCAAAACTCCGGGGGTTTAAATAGTCAGATGTTCTTAAATAGGAAAAAATGCTGCTATCAATAATATTCAGATCAATTACCAAACATTTAAATTTTTCGAAATTATATAAATAATTATAAAATAATTACATTCAAACAAGTAAAATTTTCATGAATTTTGTTAATATCATTAAGCCAAATACATATTGAAATTATCTGTATACTTACTTTTGTGACGTAGATTTTGCACCTATTTAACTACACCTTAAATGAGAACTCATGTAACCAAAATAACCCGGCAAAAAGTAGTGAATAATAATTATCATAATTGTTTTTAATAAATAATGTGTTACTTTTTTTAAATAAAACCAATTGTCAGTATTTCTGTATACTTATTTTTGAGATTAACTGTACATACATAACTTGAAATTTTATAAAATTAATATTTTGCAAATATGTATGTACAGTATGGTGGAGGGTATAAAAGATTCGGCAAAGGCTAATAAAGACTTTATACTGCTTTATTATATACTAGCTATACCCTGTGTGCTTCGCTACCCTCATCGTAATGAAATTAAATAAAAATTATTGTAAATTTTCAGTCAGTCCGATATACATTTAGGTATATCTGCAGTATCAAAAAGTCCCCTTTCATAGATTTTCATACAGGTTCCTAGGTTCAATCTATATATATAAAATTCTAACGTTACTGACTGACTGACTGATTAATTATCGCACAGCCTAAACGGTTGTATTTCATAATTTTTTTTAGTGTAAATATTACAGGAAATTCAAAAAATATCAGTTGGAGAACGAAAATGTAAGAGAAAGTCCCTTTTTATAGATTTTAGTTAAATAAGGATTGAGCATGTTAAATTTTCAACCAGAAATTCCTCTCATACAGATTTTTATACATTCAGGAAGCTGTGTGTCCAGTTTTATGTTTTTAGGTTCAATAGTATAGAAAATTCAAAAAGTAATACTAAAAGAACAAAAAGTACCAGAAAGCTTCTTTTTATAAATTTTCGTTCAAAGTTTATATATTCAATCCCAAAAAAAACACGGTAATGGGTTGTACTTCCATAACCACTTCCTTTTCAATGACTACTACTTACTCTGCATTACTTAGAAGTATTCTAGTAATGACTTTCTTATAATCTGATATAGAAGTACTTTATTTTCGGCTTTGTTATTTTGTTTGCACATTTTATTTAATTGCGTTTAAGAATTGTGTTTTACAAAAAATAAAACAAAATTAGTTTTGTTTGTGAAAACCATTATTTGACGCGCAATAAAATAGCTAAGCAGTGGTGCAGGGTGTAGAACATCTGACTAACAAACCAAAGTCCCTGGTTCGTATTCTAGCTGGCTCTTTTTATTATTAAAAAACAAAACAACTTACTGAACAACTGTTTTGTAAGAGAAGTTGCAAGTACTTCTTTAACTCCCTATTGTAAGCGTACGTAGAAGTACTTGCCTCCAATGACATCAATGTGTTAAAATAATGACTTAAAATGATAATGAAGAAGTAGTGAAAAGAGGTTTTATTAGCTTTTTAACTCATTACTTTTCAATGTAAGTTTTTCCTGGGATATTTTACAAGTATAAAAAGTATACGAAAACATACCAAAATACATCTTTAATTTATTTTTGTGTTTCTAAGTTCAATAGTTTCAATGTTTCTAGGTTCAATATTATAAAAAATTCAAAAAATACCTATTGAAGAACGAAAAAGTACCAAAAAATTATCTTAAAAATTGCGGCCTGTAGCGTACGCACAAGGATTACATAGACACACAGACGGACATAGCTAATTAACTCAGAAAGTGATTCTGAGGCGATTGATATACTTTAAGGTGGGTGTAGGATCAATATTTTTGGATGTTCAAAAACATCAGCTCAAACGCATAATACCCTCCCCACTATAGTGGTGTAGGGTATAAAAAAAACAATAATACATAATTCATTTAATATATGTACATATCAGGCATGGAAAAATTAAAAAAAGTACTAACCTACACGCAGAGAAAAAACATGGTTGTGGTAACCAAGTTCCAAGAGCAACATATTATGGTTAAAATTATGATTGTAGTCTTAACATAATATCGTTATTGTAACAAATTTAAAATATCATATTATGATTAAATACCGTTAAAATTATTTCATCATAATATTTTTCTATTTATCATAATAATATTGTTATACATGATCATATTATGATCCAATGTGTTCAAAATTTCATTCAAAACTATGTATCGAAATCAAAATAAATTTTACTGAAGCAGTAAAATTACAGTTTCTAAAAAAAGTAAAAAAAAAATATATATATATATATAAATAAAGATTACATACTTACAATACTTGAGCACACTTCGCAAATTTCAATTTGATTCACAAAAACATAACTACATTATTCTATGCAAACTGAAATACTTATACATTTAATGCTATAAACCAAATGAGAATTATTCATTTTATTGTCGCGTAAAAAACACACACGAAAAAGTAATCTCTGTGAGCAAAAGTTGTTTTGTTGTTGTATTAATTTGTTGATGTATCAGCAGACATATAACAACATAACATATAATTGTTTTTTATAACAACATAACATACAATGGTTATATAACATAACATATTATGGTTATTTGCAAGTTTAAATGGTTGTTAATAACAGAATATGTTTTCCTTGTTATCAGTATTTAGTTGTTGTAAAAATAATTATGATTCAGTGAATTATACTCAAATTTATAATTGCCTGGAACATGAAAATGTTTACAGTAACTTAAATATTGTTAAAATCTAATTAAAATAACAATTATATGTTTTTGAAAACAATATATTGTTACAGTAAACATGGGATAGTTGTAGTAACCATTTTGAACCATGTTTTTTCTCTGCGTGTAATTTTCAGCTGTACTAGATAGTCTATATTCTAGTCTGGATTAGACTAGACAGTAAAGCTATAGAGACAAATTTTAAGTATGTGGTTAATAATATGTAAGGTTTCACCATATATTTATATAAGAAACCAATAATAAAAATTCTCAAAGATATGAAAGGATGAATTTTTCAAAGGAATTTTTCGTCCTGAAAAATAAAAACAAAAAATAGTTTTGCCTTCCGCAGTTTGTCCTCTTTAATTTGATACCCATATTGACAAAAATTATTCTGTAATTTTTTTTAATAAATGTTAATATACTTAAAACTTTAAAGTCCTTTAAAAAGGAGAAAAGATCACAAAATGAAAAACTGAAAACTCAGTTTCACTTTAAATGTCCTCTGTATACCTTTCGGTATTACATAAATATATATCTATTCACAAAATTTTATCATAAATTGCTTAAATGTATCGGAAACAATGTAGTATTGAAGATAAATGCTTTGTTATGAGAAATAAATAACATTTAATATTTATAACTGGTGTAGGGTATCATATGATCGGTCACGCCCGACTATACTTCTTACTTGTTTTTGTTAAAGATATTTTCAGCGTACTTTTTTACAAACCCTAAATTTGGATTATGCAAAGAACTAAACATCGAAAAGTATTATATTAGTGGTATATTATTATTTCCATATTCTAACTATAAGAATTTTATTTTTTATCCGTAGTATATAATTGTCATTGGATTGGTACTGCTTGTTGTACATTTAAATTGAAAATTCTACTCAATTTATCATCCCTGTTTCATACACTCCTTTGCTGATGTCATGTTTTTAGGGGAGAGAATAGGAATAGTGAAACATCCCTTGTTTTATGTTCTCTTTTTGTTGTCATTTAAGAATACAACTACTTGTTATAATTTGTCTAGTTCGTACAGGAATGGAAAATTTAATGCTATCGTATTGAAATAGAAAATTAAAAAACATAATAATAGGATTTATTAGTACATTTACATGTATTAATTTTGTAGTATATAAAATTACTTAAATTTTAAAATTTTATTTTTTTATAACTATTGTCAAGTAAAAATGAATTAATTATTAATTAAAAATTCGTGAGTATAAGACAATTTTTAAATTACTAGTAAAATGAGAGAAATTAAATAATAAATTTATTTTATTATTTTATATTATACAAATTTATGATATATAAAACTGATATATAAATATAAAAATGTCTTTACTTTTACAAATTTAATCCCCCCTAAACATATACATATGTACACACACAACTAAAATTTTAAAGATTAAAAAATTTTAAATTTAAAAGAGGTGTTTATCAGCAATAGATTTTAAATGTTTATAAGTCATCCTTATAAATATTCGAAAAGTCAGCGACCCTACGAGTAAATTGTCTTTCAGAATAATGAATTAATGAAATTATCTATGAGAGTAAAAGGCACTGGTAAGATTTCAAAACAATTTCAAAGTTTCCATGCCTGGACATAAAATCATCCTTTGGAACATATTTTTGACATGTGTGTGTGTTTTTTTAACATGACATATGTGTCGGGTTAATAAATGTTACAAATACAGTGCGTGTTAGTCCTTAAAACGGTATAAAAGAATTAAAAAAAGAAAATAAATAATTTTAGTTTTTCCCAAATAAATTTAGAATATAAAAAAAATTCCTGTGTGAATATGGAAAAAAGTGACGATGAAAGTGGTTCCGATAAACATGAAGAAAAACAAATTATTTTAGAAACATCAACACAACATGAAACTAATCAACTTCCACCAACGGTTGAAACTTTTGAGGCCAAAAATGAAAACTATGCCAGTCGGCAACAACAAAATGCTAACTATAATGATGATGATTACAATGATGATGGAGCCAGATGTGAAGAATTAAAGCAACTTCAGCTCTTAAAAAAACGCAATAACCAAAAACTTAAAGTTACATGTGAAAAGTATGACTATGATTTCTTCAGGTTGGAAAAATCCATTAACATGCCTTCTGCTCCAAGCATAACATCTTTTTCATATACATCAACATCGCCGTCATCTGCATCATCATTGTCGTCAGAATCAGTATCTTCCAATACCACCACATTCATAAATAACTGCTCGAAAAAAGACAAAAAAACTAGTGCAATTAACAACAATTGTAACAATCAAACGACTTATCTCCAACACAATCATCAAACCCCGCCAAGATACAATCACAAAAAAGACCAACAAATGCTAAACTTTGAAGAAGTTTCGCACGATAAGTTAAAAACCGAAACTCCTTCTTCATCACCTATACCACCATCACAAACTAAACGACAAATGCAACAAGTAAAATCAAGTCACCATGGGAATGAGTGTAATAATACGCACAGAGATTTGTAAGTTACAATACACATTATTTTATACTTACATATCTCTTATTTCCTACAAGACTGTCATAACTCATAATTCGGGTTTTTATGAATTTTATTACAAAATATGAACCTTTTTAAAGTATTTCATATTACTTTATCTATTTTGGTGGTGATTTTTTGCAGTAAACATCAAAACTAAAATTCACGTTTAATAATATATGTACATATTTTATGACCACACAGTAAAATACATATTAATTTATACCTTATTTACCTTTTTATGTTTAAAATCCGAAAATTTGTTAAAAAGTTATTTCATAAATAGTAAAACGTCATAAAATATTTGCAGCCGCTTTTCTCGAAACGTCTTTTTTTTGGATTATTCCAGACTTGTTGTAAATGACCAATATTATGTCATATGTACATATGTATGTATATTTACTGGCATACGTATTTACATATGTACCATAAGTACGTACATTGCAATGTACAATGCATTGTAGCAAATATAATTTTATTAATGTTCAGAGCGGATTTCACTAATATTATTACGCACACAGGAAATTACAAATTTTAATGCAAATATTTCACAATTCGCGGATTCACACCCTAGGGTTTTCTCTTAACTTTGAAGGAGCGGGTCAAATTATTAAAAAGAAAGCTTTGATCCTTTCCTTTATAACTCAAAGAACGGTTTTTTAAATTTTTAGCATATGGGCAATTCCATGAAAAGGTAAACCACGACTGAAACCTTTTATTTGTTGAGGTGTGTGTGTGCATGTATTTCCAATATATATATTTTATAACCTAAAAAAAATTCAGGAGAAAAATCAAATGCGTCACGTACGATATTCAAAAATGTTCATTATAAAATTATATTAATTTTTATTTTTATTTAAAAATTATGGATTACGAATGAAAGATATGTCCCATAGTGTGAGAAATTAAAACAAAAAAGATAAACCTACAGTATTCGCAGATTTTCGTAAATATTTACATGTACTTCAAAAACACTTCCGTTTTTCGTCACGAATGATATCGCTATATTTTAATCCATATGTTGGAAAACAAGATTCCGAATGGGATGATTCCTTTTGCAAGTATAGTATTCTCAGAATGGAGCAGAATATCAATATTGTTTTCCAAGTACATACTACCATTTTTACCAAATCTATACCACTCTGAAGGCGTACGAACATCACGTATAATCGTATGGAATTTCCCATATGCAAGTTTTGTTTTTTTTTTTCAAATTCAAAATCGGTTATTTTTTAATTCATTAAAGATATTGACATGATATGTTGCATGTGATCGGAAATTTTGTTGCCTACCTAATAAAAAAAATTGGGAAAAATCGTTTCAAAATTACGCCCGCTATTTTTTAAAAAACTGGGCAAGGCAAAATTTTTAAATTTTAATTTTCAAATGGCTATAACTTGAAAATTATAAGAGATAAATTTAACACACTTTAGCTCATTCAGAAAAAATCTTTGAAACCGGATGGGAAAAAAAGAAATGACACCACTTTAAAAAATGTTCATGTCCTACTTTTATGGCGGCAAAATTTAAATTGAAATACTTCTTAACTACTCCGTTTCGAAAAGCCGAAATAATTTTCAAAAATGTGATTTTGCCCTCTGTGCATACATAATAATAAAAAATATCAAGCTTTCTTTTGAGTCAAAAAATGAAAAGGGCAAAAATTGGAAAATAAATTAAAAACAATTTTCAAAAGAAGTGCAATTTTTTCCAAAATATCGAAGAGATAGCTATCTAATAGAGTTGTCAATTATTCGTGTTTAAAATTATTCAAATAAAAATCTACTAAATTTTTTTTATTCGAGGAGTCGATTAAATTTTAAAATTTATTCGAACGTATAAAAGTTTTTATTTGAATAATTTAATAAAATATAAATAAAATTTGCCAAACACATTCAAAATTTTAAGATACGGGTAAAAACGGTTTTCGTACACACTTATAAATCAGTAACATAGTTGAGTCTTAACCTATTTGAAATTTCTCAACGGATTTAAAAGTGGAAGCTGAGGCCTTTATAATGATATATACGATGTTTTGCAGACGTTTTTACACACCAGGGATGGCAAAATTGGTACGATGGTACTTTTTATGATACTATTTGATGTTCAAAAGTACCGTTGTACTCCCGAGTCTTATTTGATACTCTCAGGGCCAGACAGATAGATAAAGAATTTTTGTATGAAAACCTTTAATTTCGATAAAAAAAAAACTAACAGGTTAAAGTATATTTCAAATTTTAAATTCCAAGAGTGTTTTAGCACATTGTTGTATAAAATTCTCAAAAATGCATCAACTAAAAGCCGTTTTTTTCTAAAAAAAATAATAATAAAATTATAATAATAATAATATTTTATGAGAAAATTACCAGAAATTTAAAAAAAATTAAAATAATATTTGACTTTAAAACAAATGATTCCAAATGATAGGAACTCGAAGGATTCAATCTACTATAAAACGATATGTTTTGAAACTAAGCATTATTTAACCAAAGATAATATAAGAAGTTTTAGGTCAAAAATATTTGGACTTTTAAGCAAATTATTGTTTCATGTCATATTCAGAATCGGATGTACGAGTAAATATCCTATTTAAGGTCCCACGACGGATTTTAATTCAATAACACATATTTAAGCGATTTATTGACAATGAACAGTCGATACTAATACTTGAAATTCTAAATTCGTCCTTTTATAGGGCGAAATGTGGCCTGATTTTAATTAATGCCGGATTTATTAAAATATAATAAATTATATCATGACAGCTTTAAATTTAAGATATTTACATAGTACAATATCTGGCTAATATTTGAGATGTAAAAGGTGAACATTGAGGGACGGACAAGGATTCATCATATTAACATATAATGCCTTTCTACTTCTGTTACGGATTGTTTAAAAAAAATTAAATGTAAATGTAGTTAAGAAATTGCCATCATTTAGCAAAAAAATATTTTAGTACTTTGAGATCCAAAAAAGTACCCTCTGAAATATTTTTTGATACTGACACAAAATCTCACTTTCCATCCCTGTTACACACTGTTTTATATAAGAAAATCGTACTATGTATTAGAAAAAGGCCACAATCGGGTCTGTTGTCCGCTGCTTTTCATGGAAGAAAAAGGTTTGTTGGTAAAAAAAAAACAACAACATGTCCACTGAATGTATTATCTTTCAATATTCTGAGACCGTAATTCCTAAGAATTTCCCAATCAGTGTTCGTGAGAAATGTTCAGCTTGAACAAGACAGTGTTTCAAAGTTTCCGACATACTTATACTGTGTCTGGTATACGATCAGTATACATTGATGACGTGTCCTATAATGGCTTTTGGCCAGTTTACCTAAAGTTATGAGCCGTTCGGTTGTAAGTGCCGCCTCATATCTTAAATATGTTTCAATGGGAAGAATATCTAGCAACGTTTCTAGAGCCTTGCTTGACGTTTTGCTTATGGCACCAATTGTACCCAAGCATCATGTACAATGAACTCCCTGTTGTAGTTTGATAGAAGTCAACCATATTATTGAAGCATAAGCTAGAATTAGTCTAATTACACTTTTGCAAAACCAATATGTTATAGTAGGACTAAGAGCCCAATTCATGCCTATAGTTCTCATACATATCGCCCAGCACCAATGTGCCCTTTTGATCCTATCCTCTATGTGGAGTCTCCATTTTAATTTTCGGTGAAGGGTTACACTCTCTCTTTCACCGATATCTTCTTGGCCAGGAAACAGTGTTCAGTATACTTAGAAATTTTTGTCTTTCTTATGAAAAGACAGATACTTAAATAACTAAATTAATCAATGCTTATCTGTTTCACTTATTGCAAACATTTAAAATAAATAAGATAATCACTTTTAAAACTAGAACCTTTTTATTTTTAACATTGCAAACCTAAAACTTTTATAAAATGCAAAAAGTAGTTTTGTTTCAATTATAACATATATTTATATTTAGATTTGTTTTACAAAATATTAACATAATTTCAATGCTATGTATAATAAAATATTCGTAAAAAGTAACATTCAAATATTATTCGAATACGGGAACTACAATTTTTAGGAAGACAAAACTGAAGAAAAAACAAGTTAGTGTACTATATTCGACTATCCCGAATCTTAAATACACTCCATTGTTTTCAAAATAAAACTTTAATAAAACCTGTAAGCTTTTATTAAATAAATCCCAAATATATTTTTAGGGATTTATTTCATTTTTGAATTTTGAGGAATTAATAACTCCCCATTTTAAATGTGAAATAATGCGCTCAAAAACGAATTAAATCCCCAAATTTCGTTGTTTTTGCTTTCTGAACAAATTTTTAGGGAGTTATTTTATTTTTGTTTTGGGGTGTTATTTCATGACGCCTGAAGCCCCACTCGAAAGTATGAGCGACCTACTACTTTTAGAAATGTCACTAAAACCGACAAGTTTCATAATTTGTTATTTTTAAATGGAAACTTATTTAATTTTGAAATTAGGGATTCATTTCACATGAAGTAAATCCCCAAAAATGGGGTGTTATTTCATTTTAATTTATGAAGTTATTTCATTTCGTTGGGAAATGAAATAACTTAAATTTGTAAATTATTTCATAATGAAACAAGTCCCCAAATTTGAGGACTTATTCATATTTGTTTTGGGGAGTTATTTCGTGGGGAGTTATTTCATGACGTCCCGTTTGTAATTTCCAAAATATAATATTCCGACCCTATGAAGTATGAATCCTTATAGATAGCGGAGTCGATTAAGCCATGTCCGTCTGTATGTTTATTGAAATCAGTTTTTAGAAGACCCCAGACATCGGCAAGATCCGAATCTTCAATAATTCTATTAGGCATGCTTTCGGGAAGATCGCTATTTAAAATCAGCAAAATTGGCCAATAAATAACGGAGATATGAGCAAAAATCGGAGACAACCTCTGAAATTTCATAAAAAAGAAATTTTTTTTCATGCTTTTATACCCTGCAAACAATTGCTATCTAAATAGTATCCATAACGTAACGACGTGTAGGTAAAAATATCTAAAAAACATCTAATATTAATTTTTTGTTCTTAAATTTTTATGAGATAAAAAATGTTATATTTGGGCTTTTGTATTCAATGTGTCTATTACCCTAATTATTGTTAATATGTATTATTTAAGTCAAATTAGTTGTATTCTATAATACTACAATTTCACTTTCGAATAACTTCCAAAAAAAAGAGCATTAAAAATACTTCTTGAGAATAGGGTTGCCAGATTCCGATTCGCAAAATGCTGGACATTGGGCTTTAAAAAGCTGGACAAAATAAAAAAAGCTGGACATAAAAAAATGCTGAGAAAATGCTAATTTTGGTTTTGTGTAAATAATTTCACAGTGATACACCAAAAAAATGCAGGGATTCTCATATACCAATTCCGTTTTGTTATAGTCCACAGAGTATGAATATATTTTTAGTTTTCCCCGATCACTTCGTTAACTTACTCTTTAGAGCAAAAGATGTGGAAAAGCTCCATTTTTGAAGTTTTAAATTTTAAAAATCATAAGTACGTAAGCTGTACGTAAAGAAATTGACTATCGCTCGCAATAATAGGTCTTTTCGCGTACTTTCCTGTAAGAAATATACAGTAACTATATGATAGATAGTAATTTTTAATTTACTCTCAATCAAAAAAATATCCAAAAAAAAAATACGCGAAATCCAATTTTTTGTTTATAAACAAAGATTACTAATGCCCTTTTGCTGAAATCTCAATCGCTAACAAAACACTAAAAAACAAATAATTGTAACTTTGATTTTTCCTATAAATAAATGGATATTTAAAGTTAACAAAACATGTAGTATCATTAAAAATATATTATTGTTTTAAAACTTCATGATACAAACATATTATTAAAATAAAAATTTACACAAAATCGCTAAGAGAAAGACAAACTAAATTGTTTTAAAAACGCTAGATTGACAATATTTGTTATGATTTTTCATGACAAATAAACTCTTTTAAAAACTAATTTATGATAAATAAAATTAAAATAAATATAATTACAAATAATTTTTTAATATTCGTGTGTTATTAATTTATATATTTCTTTCAAAAAATTTAAAATTTACCAAATTTTTGATTTCTTTGTGTTGTTTACATATTCATAAATCAAACATATGTTGTGAATATAAGTTGGATATTTTTTACTGGGGAAAAATATTCAGTAAAATTAAAAAATTCTCTATCAACGAACTGTAATTTTTACCGCTCTCTTACTCTCTCGTTGCAAGTTTTCGAAAGTCCGCGAACGGAATCCAATAACAATTGTTGCAAATTGTTACAAATTATCGAGTACGCGAACAGACCTAATATTTATTACGACATCAGCTGTTCAAGTGTTGAGACATGATGATAGAAGAGGGAAATCATAACATAGTTGTATAACAACTGTACAATCAGTGTTGGCTAACATGATTTGACAAAGATAACATAAAAACAAGTAAGAAAGTATAGTCGGGCGTGGTCGACCATATGATACCCTACACAAGTTATGAATATTAAATGTGATTTATTTTTCATAATAAAGCATTTATCTTCAATATTCCCTTGTTCCGATACATTTAAGCAATTTATGGATGAAAAACTAATTTCCTGAAAGAGGCTTTATATGGGGCCTAGGGGCAAATATGGACCAAGCCCGATAAAATTTTGTGAATATATTTATATTTACATAATATTTTATTGTGCTGAATTTCATCGCGATATTTGTGTTTATAAGTTAATTTGGGACATTCAAGTAATTTTCTGAAGAGGACTTTGTATGGGAGCTAGGGTCAAATGGGGCCCGATCTTTATGAAATTTGGCAGGGTCATCAAGACTTCTATAAAACTTAGTTGTGCTGTATTTTATCGATATATCTGTATATTTAACATAATTATGAGCTCGGAAGCCCTTTTCGGGGGGTTCTGTTCTATGGGGGCTAGGTGAAATAATGGACCGATTTTAACCATTTTCAATAGGCTTCGTCCTTGGGTCAAATAAAATGTGCGTGCCTGAAATTTGAAAATTGCGACCTGTACCTTGCGCACAAGGTTTACATGGACAGCCAGCCAGCCAGACAGATTTTAGCTTGAAACTGGACAAGCATCAAAAAAGCTGGACAATCCAGCCAAGTCCAGCCAGGCTGGCAAACCTACTTGAGAATGACTTCAGAAGTAGTGAATTTGAAATCAAATAAAAAGAACATCTCTCCTACGACAGGCCTGTGTTAACATAACCACTTCTTCAGGTCTTTTTCAGCACTTCCATGGAGTAAATTCTGCTTCTTTTTCGCTTCTATTGAAGTTCTTTTTTAATTTTAATTAGCAAGTTAGAAAAAATCAGATTAGAAAAAAGTCTCAAAAAATATTTACTTACTTACTTTTAGAACTTATAGAACTTATTTTTTTAACCTCGTAGAACAAAAATAATTAGTTGTTCACCCCAAAAGTAAGTATTTCCATATTGCTCCAATATGACTTGCCTGCTTACCGGGTAAGTAAAGTTTTTCCTGGATTTCCCAGCAAAAATAAAACGAAGTACATACTTCAAAAAGAATAACATTTATCGCCACTTCAAAAGTAGCACTAAATGATTTTTTACCTTCTGAGGAAGTGATGTTTAAAGACTTCCGAAGAAGTGAAAATAATTATATTTTTTCAATGTTGAAGATATATTTTTTGTTCTTACATAAAAAATGTTATTTTTGGGCTTTTATATTAAATATGCCTATTAACCTTATTAATGTTAATGTTAGGTCAAATTAGTTGTATTCTATAATACTACAATATCACTTCCAAATAACTTCCAAAAAAATCATAAAAATTACTTTTTGAGAATGACTTCAGAAGTAGTTAATTTGGAATCAAATAAAAAGGACATCCCTCCTGTGTTAAAATCATCACTTTTTCAGGTCTTTTCCAGTACTTCCATGGAGTAAATTCTACTTCTTTTTCGCTTCTTTGGAAGTTCTTTTTTGCTGGGTTATGTTTTGTTATTGCTAAAGTAACAATAGAGTTGGAAAATATAAAACAAAAATTAAATCTTATAAAACTAAACTTATTTTAAATACACTATGGTGAAAGACATATAAGATTCGGCAAATGCGAATATTAAATTCTTACATGTTTTTGCACATTTAGTAGATTTTGCAACGAAATTTGATATTTTTTTTAACTTCTCTACATTTTGAATTGACCTTTAATTGTCTTCTTAAATTTTTAACCAATGCCGAATATCGTACAGTGGGATAAAATACAGTGCAGTATTAAAAATAGTAAATCGCGTATATGTAGCTGGTATAACTTAAGTGACGATATCAGAGCAGAAACATAATTATAATACGAGACTTTCTAATTTCTGTAAATATTTTTTTCAGTCCACGTGTTAGTTTTTGAACAAAACTGCTGAGAAATGTACCATCATAATTTTTTTTTTTTTTTGCACACTTGGCCATTTTAATATAAAAAGCTAAATATTAAAAATGATTTCAATCATTTAGTCCTTAGGATCATTCGTAAATTCTTTAACAAGTAAGAAAGTATAGCAGGGTATGGCTGACCCTACACCAGTCATGAGTATATTTTAGGGTAGGAGGATGTCTATACATAAAATCCGAAGAAATATATCTAAACCACTATCGGGCCTGTTATGCGCTCCTTTTCATGGAAATGTTTTTTGGCAACAACAAAAATCTTATATAGTATTCACTGAATGATATATCGTCAGATGTTCTATAAATTAGTTTCCTGGACGTAATTCCTAAGAATTTTCTAAACATTCTCGGAGGATTACGGGAACAGCTATACAAAATTGGATGTGCGGATTCGAACTATTTTTATATAGCTGTTTCCGTAATCCTGCATGCCCACACAGAATACGTACCATCATACTAACCTCACACTTGCTCATTTTGAGGACGCTTCTTGTCCTGTTCTCGTTGAGGTCGCCCCATAAGCAAAATCGGTCCAATAGGTTCATAACAGACTGTTTGTTTATTACGCTTTCACGGAGCAATAGGCTACATAAGATCATGATCGGATGCCACGCCCTTTTTTCCGCCCACTTTTTGTAAAACTATTATTGCACCAATTTTGCAATCACAAATTTTGCATACCGATAGGTATAAGCTCGAAAAGGACTATAGAATATATATAAGATCTTGGACTGATGCCACGCCTCCTTCTAAGCCAACTTTTTATAAAACTATCCTTACCTTTATCCTATCCTATAATTATATGAAAGAGACTGTCTGTTTGTTACGCATTCAAGGCCAAACTACTGAACCGATTTACATGAAATTTAGAACACTAATAGTTCTATTCTAAGTGTTATACAAAATTTTCATTCGAGACTTTCAGAAAACTACTGAACCGTTTTACATGAAATATGGTATACAGATAGTTCTGACCTCAGGATAAACTATAAACTATAAAAGATCTGGATCGGACGCCACGCCCCTTTTTACGCCAACCTTTTGTAAAACAATTATTATACTATTTTTATGTTTACTTTTAAAATAACAGCTATAACACCAACATTCTAGGCTAAATATAAAAAAACATGAACCTAATTTGGCAACAGACAGTGTATTTTTGGAATCAATTTTTTGATCTGGATTTTATGCTTCATGAAATTGTGCATAGTAATAGTTCTATCGTGGAAGGTTAGGTTAGTTTGAGGAAGAGAATGTTTAATACATCAAATCCGAATAAATACGCCTATACCACTAATTTCGGGCCTGTGATCTTAATAAAATGCAATGACCTTTTTCCGTTAATTTTTTGTTACATTTATAATGCTCATGATATATACTCCTATAATATATGCGAATTACTATTTAGGTAGTTAAAATTTTAATCAAAAATTTATTTTTATTTGAAAACTCTAAAACGTTTGTAGGTCCTTAACTTACTTTACGATTAGGTAAAATAAAGATCTGTAATCAATTTAATTTATTATCGAATATCGATTTTCATCTAAAGCGAAAAATCGGTTGTAGATTCGTATATCCCATCACTTATATTTTCCATCGGAAAACTATTCTTATTTCAAAACCTTTAATCCGCTGTATATCCTCAAAAAAAAACTATTTTAAAACAGAATGGGATGTAGTTTACTACGATCGAAAAATAGCATATGGAAATTTTTTATCAATGTTATATTTTTGTAGACCCGTATATATTACTCCCATCGCTTATAAAATAAAAAAACTACTAAACAAAAACCGCTCCTAAAATAGGGTAAATAATATATTCATATTACATTTTTCACAAAAATTCGAATTTTAAATTTAAATCTACAAATCCATCTAGAAAATCATTCATATCTCCCCTTAAAATTTATATCTATATAACTCTCAATTCGAGAAAACAGTAAAGATCCGTTAGGTTAGGTTGGGTTGATAGGAGGATGTATACTACATCAAATCCGAAGAAATACACCTAGGCCACTATCGGGCTCTCTAAAGATCCGCAATCATTCATATTTTCCATACAAATCAAGTTTTATATCAAAAATATAAAATTTATTGTTAAATCGATAAAAAAAATCTACAATAAGTTAAATAAACCATCAAAAAATTATCTTGATAAAAAATCGGTTGTCATTTTTTAAATGCAGCTCAAATCTAAAAAACCATGATATGTATTTGACTTCTCATTAGAGTCGACAGCACTTTTGCAAATCTCAAACGATGTATATAAAGCAATGGTGCCCAAAATCACTATTCCCTATCACGCGAGATAGGGCAAGAATATTCTGCTGACGTTGCGTTGACTCACCTACACTATAAGCTTACTTGTGTATTTTCTTATTTGAGCATGTGATAGTTGATTATCTCTCAACTTGCAAAACAAAATCAACTCAGTTGCTGATCAGCATTTGTCGAAGTAAGATCTGTACGCAACTTTTTTAAAATCCACACAGAAATACAACAACAAAATTTTGAGAAAGCCGAATTTATGTAGGTGAATGAGAGAGCACAGCTGATAGTTTTTTATATATGAACTTTAATGTACGCTGTCTGTCAAAATCCATAATATCAATTTGACAGTTAGAATATACTTTTTAGTATGCAGTCATTTTATTAGTGCAGTTTTATTTTGGGTTACATTTTGTTCTCTGCTGCTTTACCAATACAAATGAATGTGTAACAGTGTGTGTATGGGCAACACTGATATAAAGCATTCATATAAAATATGGATGAATTCATCATTCAATATTTTTTTTCACTTTTAGAAAATTATCCACCAAAAATTCTGCACGTATGTAGCGCCGTATTTATTCCAAGCTTTTCAAATTGAATAATGATTTTGAATAATTCCAGCACACGTTTTCCATTTACCATTAACAAATTCCGAATTTTTTTAATTAAAGGAAGATGTGGATATTTTAATAAGTAAAATCATTTCGGTAACTTTTTTGTATTTCTAACGATATTTGACCTTTAAACCTTTATTTCTTCGGATTTAATAAGTGGTTTCTAAATTCATCCAAAACTTAAGTCTGGATGCATAAGCTAATGAATAAAAATTATATTTGGAAACATACTTTTTTAGAAATGGATGTATTTTTGAGAAACAATGACGAAAAAACGGTGGTTTTACTCTTTAATGAACACCTCAAAATTGTTTGTCAAATTAAAAGTAGTTTTGTTTTCTCTGCTAAGATCAAGGATTCTTCATATTTTCCTAGGACAGAAAAAAACCTAATTTTGTTCTTTTTAAAGGAATTTGAAATCAATGAGCGCAAATTTTTTATGATTTTGTGCAGAATTTCTTATAATCGTTTCAGAGTTTATTCAATTGCAAAAAATCGCTTGAAATTTTGTACGGTGAAATTAATAAAATGCCCCCGAAGACAACAGCACTACAATTCAAAGTACGGTGTGACCTAATTTAAATTGAACAGTTCTTTAAATCTACTGCACATGGAAAAAATAAAACAAATAATTTAAAAATGTCCTTAGTTCCGTACCAGTGATTGAAAATGCTGATATCAGTATAGTTTCTCAAAAAAAAAGTTTCTTAAATTGTTCTACAAATAAGTAAAAATTTCCTAATTTAAGCTCATTTTCAATTTCTACATTTTTAAGGGACTTTTTGGTCCAGAAACTGACTTTAAGGATTAAAAAAGGCAGAAATTGATATCTGTTTCAAAAAAAGTCATTACAGATAGAAAAATATTGTCTTTACTTTTCGAAGAAACCCGGACAACGCCGGGTACACGCAGCTTGTTTTTATATAATAAACATTAGTTATTAAACAACCAAGTACGGCAGTGGTTTTGTGGGTAGAACGGTGAAATGAGAAGTGGAACATTAGTGGTTCGAATCTTGGTGAAGTCAATTTTTTTTATTATTAAAAATATTAAAATTTTTTAAGAAATAATTTTCGCAAATGTATAAGTACTTTTGTAATTCCTCTTAAAAATAATTGGTCACAGCTCCCGATAATCACTTAAATGCACATAACTAATTTAGAAATAAAGATATTGAAATAATATTCAGCATAAATATGTATTGTGTATACATATATCGCTCTGTAAAATATTTTTTGGATCGGTCCACAATTAGGCGTAGCTCTCATATAAGACCCATTTCCGATAACCACGTAAACGCACATATTTCACAACTGAATTAAGATATCGGTATAAAATTTGTCACGAATGTGTTTAAAGTAGATATGAAATACCCTGCGAAATGTTTTCCGGATGGGTCTATAATTGGTCTCCCATATAAGGACCTCTTCCGAAAATCACTTAAATGCAAATATCCAATTAAGAAATAAAGATACATATTTTAAAAATAGGCTATATAAATACATTTTTTCGGATCCATAATTGGTCGTATCTGTCATATAAGATCCACTTCAGAAAATCGCATATTTCATTGGTAAACAAAGATATCGGAATAAAATTCTGCATAAATATGAGTATATTTTGTGTATATAAGAACTCTTAAAAAAAAAAAAAAATGGATCAATGCATAATTGGTCATAGCTCTCATATAAAGTTCATTTCCTTAAGTCGCTTTTTCCAATATATTTCATTATAATATAAGTGTATACGGATAAAATCCGACATAGTCTGTTTTTTTATCGATAAATCATTCTGCGAAATTTTGTTCGGATTGTCCAATAATTGGCCATATCTCCATAAAAGGTATAAATGATTTCTAAATGCCCCCTCATCACGGAAGCACAATTTAAACTTTCTTAATTTATTAAATACGTATCTAGAAATATTTAGAAGGGTTTCCATAAAGAGTAGCTTACAGACGGATGGTATTTAAGATTCGGCATAGCTGAATATAGCACTCTGAATTGTTTCATATTAGAATTTTTTCATATTAGAGTAATAATATAATTTTTGACGGCTTAAATAATAATGCTATAGAAACAAACCTATATTTCTTTAAAAAAAAATATATATATATAATGGAAATTCTTAAGGATATAAAAGGATAAAATTTTCAAAGGATATTATTTAAAATTTTTCGTCCTGAAAAATAAAAACAAAAAATATATTTGATTTCCGGAGATTGTCCTCTTTCATTTGTTGCCCATATTGATTAAAACTATTCAGTAAATATATTTTCATAAATTTGTATATCCTTAAAACCGACATCGGCAGAGCGTAAAATTTTCTTGCCTCACTAACACCACTTCAGTTTTTGTTTTTTGCATTCTTTGCACTGAAAGAAACATTTTTTAGTGTTGTATAGTGTACTACTTTACAGTGTACTCTATATAAAATGACAAAAACACGTTACATTTTTGATTTATTATGAATATATGTTAGAAAAAACTGAAGCATGAGCCACCTTAAGAGCTCTCTGGGTTTCCCTCATTCACACGTACGTACGTCATTTTGAAGTTTTTTTGATTGAGATACATACAGAGAAATCTTGTCCTGATAATAATTTCACCATCCAGATGAGTGCAAAACATCTTGGAGGATATTTTTATACACTTAACAATCTATTATTTTTTAAATTTTCTTAAAATCTTTATTTATTTAGTTTTAACTGCACAGAGTAAATATTAAGGTCCACCTTATATCTTAAATTGCAAATAAATGCAATGCCGATGGCAATGCATAATAATAATAGTTCATGCTTCAGTTTTTTCTAACATATATTCATAATATCAAAAATGTAACGTGTTTTTTTCATTTTATATAGAGTACACTGTAAAGTAGTACACTATACAACACTAAAAAATGTTTCTTTCAGTGCAAAGAATGCAAAAAACAAAAACTGAAGTGGTGTTAGTGAGGCAAGAAAATTTTACGCTTGCCGATGTCGGACTTAATGCAAAGAACGTATGTTCGAAATTGCATTTTTGTTCGAAATTTTTAAAAATTACCCATATTGATAAAACATCAGGAAGATCCGATATTTTAAAGAGTGATTAATTTCCTAGAACAAATCAATATTCTTAAATGTTATCTTTGCATTGTCCGTCTGTGTGTCTGTTGAAAAAATCAGAGACAATCTCTGATAATTTCATTAAAAAATACAATTTTTAGCATGCTTTGACAAACAAACAACAACAACATTTTATTGCTTTGCGTATTTTGTTTTTTGGACCGATCCTCATGAAACTTGGTAGAGAGTTTCATAAAAATTGTTTATGTCATAAGTTTATGTTTTCAATGAAAAAAAGAATCAAAACAAACAATGTCAAAAGAGAAAAATCAAATAATATTAAATATATATTAATATATATATATATGTATTAGCGAAATAGACCAAATTAATATCTTTTAATTTAAAATTCTATTATTTTCTTTATTCCACATTTTAAACTAATAAATAGTTTTTAATAATTTTTGTTTTGGTAAACAGCTGTTTGTTTGTAATTTCCGTATTACCACTTTATCGTTTTTTATGCCAAAATCGATTGAATTTTTATACCCTACACCATTATAGTGGGAAGGGTATTATGCGTTTGTGTTTGTAACGCATTAAAATATTAGTACCCACCTTAAAGTATACCTAAATCGACTCAGAAAGTGATTCTGAGTCGATCGATCAAGATAATTTGATGAAATTTGGAATACACGTTTGTTTTGACCCAAGGACAAAGCCTATTAAAATCGGTCCATTATTTCACTTATTATTATTTCACACTGAGGCTTTTGAGCTCATAATTATGTATAATATAAATGTATCTCGATGAAAGTTCGCACAACTAAGTTTTATACAAACCTTGATGACCTTGCCGAATTTCAAAATGTTCGGACTACATTTGACCCTAGCCCCCAAACAAAACCCCCTTCAGAAAGTGACTTGTATATCCGCAATTCATTTATTAACACCGTTATTGCAATGAAATTTAGCACAGGCAAATATTATATATATACAAATCTATCCAGCCCATTTTATCTGGATCGTTCCACATTTGCTCCTATCCTCCATATAAAGCCTCTTTTAGAAAATTAGTTTTTCGTCAATAAATTGCTTAAATAAATCGGAATCAAGGTAATATTCAATATAAATGCTTTATTATGAAAAATAAAGCACATTTAATATTCATAACTGGTGTAGGCTATCATATGGTCGGCCACGCCCGACTATACTTTCTTACTTGTTTATTTATATGCTGAAATAAACAATTGAAAACACTAAACTTTCTTATAATTTGGCATATTTATGCCAAATTATTTTTATGGATATCATTAGTTGGTAATGAGTTATATGAATTAACTGATTATCGGAAGAGGACCTTGTATGGGAGCTATGACCAATTATGAACCGATCGACAAAAAAAAAAATATAATAAGATTTCTTTAGATAAATGCAATATTTGTGCCAAATTTTTT
Source organism: Lucilia sericata (assembly GCF_015586225.1). Classification (NCBI taxonomy): domain Eukaryota; kingdom Metazoa; phylum Arthropoda; class Insecta; order Diptera; family Calliphoridae; genus Lucilia; species Lucilia sericata. The sequence goes on from NW_023994168.1 coordinate 430,171, forward strand.
GTGGATATCATTGGTTGGTAATGCGTAATATGCGTTTACCAAAATACGGAATGAACCTATGACCAATTATTGATCGGTCGTATAAAAACATAACATTTCAACATTTGGCAATATTTTTGCCAAATTATGTTATATATCGTTATTTGGCAATGAGTTATGTACGATTAAGTGATTTTCGGAAGGAGCTATGACCAATTATGGACCGATTGAGAGAATTGTTTCTTTATATGAATTGTATTGGTATAAAGCTATAATTTGTAAAATTTTGTAAAGTTATTAACAACAAATTCATTTCCGGGAATATGTACATTTGTATGGGAGGTATATGATTGATAATTGTGAACCGATTTTTCCGAATTTTAACAATGTTGATCCCGGCACTAAGAGTTGTTGTATTTCTGATGAAATTCATCAATTTATCTCTAGTAGTTTTTGTAAAAAGTGCAGGGTGGTGGAGGGTATACAATTTTGAGTTTAGTCCCCCAAATTTGGCAAAATCACTGTACGACTACCGAAATTCAAGAAAATATTACTGGGACATTATTTCCAGCTACGAAAATACGGTAAGCGTATTTTCGTAGCATTTTGAAAGAATTAGCAGAAGTTTAGATATTATCAAGGTTTTTATGATTTTTTCACATTTCTGACAAAGAAACCATATGCAAATTTCGTATCATAGGAAAGGTCTTTGGGAGACGATTTCAACGACATAACACAAATTTGTAAACAACTCCAAAATTATTACAAATATTGTAATTTTTCGCAAAATTTTTAAGTTTTTCAAATTTTAACATTATTATTTAATATAATTTATTGAAATTATTACATTATAAACCTTATACAATTTCACCCAAATGGTTTTTTCTGTTTTTCGAAATTCGTTATGTTTTGTATTTTTTTTAATATTATAAACTCTCTTTTGTCCCAGGTTTTCTGCTACCTATATTTATCTAACGTACTTAATATGTTCATCAGCATACTCGTAATTTCATTAGCTTTACAATGGTATATACCACTTTATAGTTTTATTCTACTATTAATAAAATTTTTCAGTTTAACTCAAACATTAACACAATTTATCCCAAACATCAACTTATTTGTTAAGCTTGCTTTGTAAATAACGGTTTCTATGTTATTGTTTACATTATTCCGCAATGGTTAGGTAGCGTACATAGGCTTTGATAAAATTAAATAAAATTTGATCTAGATTGAATTTTGAAAAACGTAAAAAACCGTGTAGATTTTATTGAGGATTATTGTGAATTAATTTCAACGAATTATATTAAATTCATCTATGTAAAAATGTAAAAAATCTGAATATTTTACAAAAAAATTAGAGAACTTCAATTACTTTTACTGTTACACAAATTTTTCTGATATCCCATTGAAAATCATAAATACCTCAAAGAAGGACCTTTTTATCCTTTGATCCAGCTCGCCAAATATTGACCCCAGGACAAAAATTTTGAGAAACGCTATCCTATAATCAATTAAACTTTAATTTTAGTTGGGAACATCGACATCTTACTTTTGCTCCATATAAACGGGGCCACCCTAATGTACATACATATATCATGCAGTTCTGCAGCTTAAATAGTAAATGCTTAAAAGTATTTAAAACATTTTCCCTGCCAACAATTTCTATCCAAATTGTAACCATAACGTTACAGCTTAATGTTTAAAACAATCCAATTTGATATAATCTGAGTGAATGAAAAGTGACCCCGTTCGGAAGAAACTGTTCCGCCTGTTTAATACTTACTTGATGTGCCCATTTCGTTTCAGTTTCAAGTCACTTTTTTATAACATAAAATTTCCTAAATGTAGTAAATTTCCAGTTTTGCCATAACAATAGAGAAGCTGGAAAGTGTTATGATTTTATACTCTTTTATGTTATAAAAGCGACTTTATAATAATTTTTTTTTATTTCTTCTTTATTATACTGTTTTGCACTCACTAATCTCTCACTGATGCTTATTTTATATTAAACTATGTTTTAGATATATTAAATTTTAAATTAACACAATTTATTACAAAATCTAAAGTTCACAATATATCACACAACTGATCACAATGAAATAAATATATTTACTGAAATGTGAAAACACTTTTCCTTCTGAATTTTGAGAGCAAGAATGATTCTGCATTAAACTATCTTCTTAGTGTATTAAAAAGTGTTAGTTTTTGAAATTTTTATTCTATCTACTTATTATCATTTAATCTTGCTTTTGGTTTATTAAAACGCACTAAAATTTAACAAAATTATGATCAAAATTAGAAAGTACTGTATTTTGTTTTTGTAATTTTTTTAACTTAGCACTAAGGAACATAAAATTGAGCCTTTATAGTGACTATTCAGTTCATGTATCCAAAATTAAACTCAAATTTGCTGGCAGGGAATTATTGCATATAAATCAGTGTTGCCCATACACACACTCTTACACATTCATTTGTATTGGTAAAGCAGCAGAGAACAAAATGTAACCCAAAATAAAACTGTACTAATAAAATGACTGCATACTAAAAAGTATATTCTTACTGTCAAATTGATATTATGGATTTTGACAGACAGCGTACATTAAAGTTCATATATAAAAAACTATCAGCTGTGCTCTCTCATTCACCTACATAAATTCGGCTTTCTCAAAATTTTGTTGTTGTATTTCTGTGTGGATTTTAAAAAAGTTGCGTACAGATCTTACTTCGACAAATGCTGATCAGCAACTGAGTTGATTTTGTTTTGCAAGTTGAGAGATAATCAACTAGCACATGCTCAAATAAGAAAATACACAAGTAAGCTTATAGTGTAGGTGAGTCAACGCAACGTCAGCAGAATATTCTTGCCCTATCTCGCGTGATAGGGAATAGTGATTTTGGGCACCATTGATATAAATACATATAAATTGAAAGTTATTGCAAACATTATTATTTTATTAGAACATTTGTAAGTTTGTTCCATCACTATTTTCTGAGGGTTAACATCAAGGCCGCACTTAGTGGCCCATTTGTTTAGTAACCTCCATCACCTCAGACAGTATGTTTGAAAATTTCCCCCTTATTTATTACTGATTCCATCGTCGGCGTAAGCGACGACTCTCTTGAGTTCTATTAATATCTCATTTATGACTAGAATGCACAACGTAGGTGAAAGAACTCCACATTGAGGAGTCGTTCTGTTAGCTACAGCTTCCATGTGTTCATTCAGAACTCGATATAAATAATTAAAATACCAAGTATTTGTGGTCTGAAAATGTTATTTCAGACCCATACAAGTGGCCCCATAAAAACAGCTTTAACAGTCAGAATTGTTTTAAAAATACGAGTATAGCGATGAAATTCGACATAAATAAGTTCTATATGCGTCAAAATCTCTCTACCAAATTTTATGAGGATAGATCCATAATTGACTCTACCCCCTTTCAGAAAATGACATTAATATTCATTACCGGCTTATAAATATGAATATAGCGATGGAATTCGACATAAGTAAGTTTTATATAAGCCAAAATCTCGCTACCAAATTTTTAAGCCAGCAATGAATTTAATGCTCATTGATGGCTTAAAGATACGAGTACAGCGATAAAATTCGACATAAATAAGTTTCATATGCATCAAAATTATATAAATATACATCTCTACCAAATTTTATGTGGATCGGTCTATAATTGACCCTACCCCCTATATAAGGTCCCTTCAGATAATGAGTTTAACGCTCATTACTGCCTTAAAAATACGAGTAAAGCGATGAAGTTTGACATAAGTATGTTTTATGTGTATCGGTCCATAATTGAACCTACCCCCCACATAAGGTCCTTATCAAAAAATGATTTAAACGTTCATTACTGACTTAAAAATATGAGTATAGCGGAGAAATTCGACATAAGCAACTTTTATAGAAACGTAGTCTTCCCACTGAATTTAATGCGGAATGGGTCGGTAACTTACCTTACCCCCGATTAAGGTCCCTTTAAAAATATGAGTACAGCGATGAAGTTTGACAGAAAATAGGTTTCATAAAAGCTAAAATTTCTCTATGATTTTTTTGAGAGTTGCTCCATAATTGAACCTGCCCCCCACTTAAGGTCCCCTTCAAAAAATAATTTTAACGTCCATTACTGGCATAAAAATAAGACTATAGGGAGGAAATTCGACATAAGTAACTTTTATAGGAACGTAATCTTCCTACCTCTTTTTATGCAGAATGGGTCGAATACTCACCCCACCCCCACATAAGGTCCCCTACAGAAAACTACTGCTAATTACTGGCTTAAAAATACGAATATAATAATGAAACTCGCCATAAATATGTTTTATATAAGCCAATATCTCTCTACTAAATTTGTAAGGATCGGTCCATATTTGATCCTACCCCTTGAAAAATTTATTTTAGCGCTAAATACTGGCTTAAAAAAACGATAAATTTTGACATAATGAAAATCGCATTACAAAATTTTATGAGGATCGGTCCACAATTTAACCTACCCCTCATATATAAAGCCTCCGTGAGAAAATTACGAGTACTTCATCGTTGTACTCGCCATGAAAATTTTTTTATTATAATTATTCATTCCGAATTTTATGAGGATTGGTCTATAGCTGAGCATAGCCAACAAATCTATGTACAAAATTGTATGGATATCGATTAGGGTGATTTATTATTCGACTTTTCCAAAAACCGGTTTTTGAATAGTTGACATTTGAAAAAAGCCGGTTGACATTTTCCAAATTCAGGAAAAACCGGTTGATGTTTAAATTTGATTAATTAAATATGGCCCGAATGGATTTTTAACAGTTTAAAAGATTAGATCTAGTTGTCTGATTCACATTATTTCTTTAATGTAAAACAAAATTGGCAAATAAAATTATTCGAAACCGGCTTTTAATAATTAATTAAATTTTTGAAAAATCAACATTTTTCTACCAAATTTTACCACAAACATTAAATAATTGACCCTACCTGCCATACAAGTTCATAGTTAAAAAATTTTACAAAAATATTTTGTTTTTAAAAATTAATATTTTGTTAATTCGAAGATCACGTACATAATTGGCATACGATTTGATGGTGGGTATATAACAGGGTTCTAAAAATTCATGTATGAATACTCAAAAAAATTACGGTTTTTTTTCGTAATTCTTAAGTCGTTTTCTAAGAAATTACAAAAGATAATTCGATGAATTTTGTCACACATTATTTTTTTTTACCCAGGGATTAATTGTGTTGAAAATCAAAATAACTGATCCAAAATTTCACATAGCCCCCATACAAAGGTATATATTCCCAGATATTAGTTTATCATTAAAAACTTCCTCAAATATATCGGTATCAACACAAAATTTTGTACATACAAATATAATATGAACAGAAATCATACTACCAACGTAGATCTCAGTCGGTCCACAATTTGTCATAGCTCTCATATAAGGTCCACTGCCGAAAATCACATAAACGCACATATTTCATTGACAAATAAAGACATTTTGATAAAATTCGCCACAAATATGTTTCGTGTACATATATATTACCGGACAGGCCCGTAATTGGTCGTACCTCCTATATAAAGTCCACTTCCGAAAATCACCTAAACGCACATATTTCATCAATCTATTGGAGTAAAATTCGACTTGATTTTTTTTATATAAATTATTATACGAAATTTTTTCCTTATCGGTCCTTAATTGGTCACAACTCCCATATAAGGACCATTTCCGAAAATTACTTAAATGCACATTGATAATCAAAGTTATCGGGATAACATTCGACATAAATGTGTACTTTGTATATATAAATCAATCTACGGAAATTTTCCCATAAAAGGTTAACTTCTGAAAATCACTTAATATCACTTAATTCGTTATTAAATGATTATATCCGGATAAAATTCGATATGATTACGTTCTGTGTATAGAAAAATCATTCTCTTAAAATGGACCTAATCAAAATTAGTTCGACATATGCATAAATGTTAGTATCCTCAATACGGAAACAAACGTTTTGTCAAGTTATCTAAAAATTATATAATTAAATGGGTTTTAATAAAAAGTAACTTGCTGGTGGAGGGTATTTAAGATTCGGCATAGCCGAATATAGCACTCTAACTTGTTTTTATGTTATCTTTGTCAAATCATGTTAGCCAACACTGTTTGTACATTTGTTATACCACTAAGTTATGATTTCCCTCTTCTATCATCACTGACAACATGTCTCAACACTTGATGTCGTAATAAATATTATTGCGATTATTTATGATTTTTAAAATTTAAAACTTCAAAAATTGCGTTTTTTCACATCTTTTGCTCTTAAAAACTAAGTTAACGAAGTGATCGGGGAAAACTAAAAATATATTCGTACTATATGGACTATAACAAAACGGAATTGGTATATGCGAACCCCTGCATTTTTTTGGTGTATCACTGTGAAATTATTTACACAAAACCAAAATTAACATTTTCTCAGTGTTTTTTATGTCCAGCTTTTTTTGTTTTGTCCAGCTTTTTAAAACCCAATGTCCAGCTTTTTGCGAATCGGAATCTGGCAACCCTAGCTGTGAGACACGTTAATGGCCTGGGGAATTTGCCATAACTTTTAAAGTTTTCAAGCAATTTTTGTGTTTGATATCTTTCTAAAATGCCTACTCTGTGCACATTACGATTCCTTTACAATAAAGTTCAAAATTTTAACAAAAACTTAAAAAATCCATATTTTCCTCTTGAAAATGCACTTGGAAACTTCAGAGCGGTTGCGGCACCTGTTAACGTTATCCTATTATTCTAATTATGCCCTACACCACTTTAGTGGGGAGGGTATATTGGGTTTGTGCTGATGTTTGTAACGCACAATAATATTGGTCCTATACCCACCTTAAAGTATATCAATCGGCTAAGAATCATTTTCTGAGTCGATTTAGCTATGTCCGTCCGTCCGTCCATGTAAACCTTGTAATCAAACTACAGGTCGCAGTTTTGAAGATAATTCAAATAAATTTGGTACATGATATTTTATGGTACCGTAGACGAAGCCTGTTGAAAATGGTTTACATCGGTCCATTATTTCACCTAGCCCCCATACAACTGAACCCGCCGAATAGGGCTTTTAAGTTCATAACCAGACTTGATGACCCTCACGAATTCCATAATAATAGGTTCTCATATGACCCTAGCCCCTATTAAAAGCTCCCATCAAAATTTCACTTAAATGTCCACAATTTTATTCAACAATAAACGGCTTAAGTATGTATATCTAAGGCAAGGTACAATTCAACTTAAATGCTTTATTATGGCAACTAAATCACATTCTATTTTTGTCAAAGGTGTAGGGTATTATATGGTCGGTCTGGCCCGACTATAATTTCTTACTTGTTTCATGTTGTTTTTTTGTTTTTATTTCTTTAAAAACAACAGAACTAAAGTACCGTCTTATTTTTCTTTTGTATACTACAGGAAAAGAATATTTTTTTGTTTCAGTTTAAAGTTGATCTTTTGTAAGTGAAGTTGTGTTGTTGAAGTTGTAAAAATTTAAAATAATTGTGGTGATCTAAATGACAGAAACGGATTTAAAAATTGGGGTAAATTTACTTCATAAATTCTAGTTTTAATACTGACAATTTCCTGTTGATTGTTTACAGGATCTGTAAAGGAATATGGCCAAAGTTTCAAAAGAAAATTAAGATTAATTTACTTCGTAAAAATTGTTTAATTATATTTTTATTGAATTAGCTATGATGATAATTTTTAAATAAACTTGCATAATTTTAAAATAAATATAAAAAATATATATTTTTTCTACAACAAATTCGGAAGACATGGTACTTTAACTTACAAATACAAATAGGATTGTAATCTACATATATATGTGTCTCATTAACTTCGCTTAGAACTCCACACATTATGTAAGTGAAATTTTAATTTGTCTTAATGATATTGTGGCTAGCCTAGTATACTTTTATGTTAAATCTAAGTGGAAGAATAAGTGAAAGCATCATCACTGACTGCCACGAAATATCACTTAGATAAGCGAGTACGTAATGTGCATTTTTACCGCTGGGGAGTTGAAGAAGTATTTGCAAGTTTTCTTACAAAGATGTTGTTTTATTTTTTAATAATAAAAATAACCAGCTAGAATACGAACCAGGGACTTCGGTTTGTTAGAGCACTTTTAGCTGAGGGGACATGTCGCAGGGTTTTTTCTCCATTCTTTTTTAAATGCCCTTCGTAAAATAATGAACGTTTAGATGGAGACTCAAAAGGCGTGCCACATTTTTTTGTTAGTGTTGCCATATTTATGATTCTTAAATGTTGTTTCTATTATATTATTTAATTATATATATGTTTATTTTTTAAATATTTGTTAATTAAATGTTGTGTTAAATATGTTTAGCAAATATACTTTAATAATTTATACAAATTTGGTGAAATAACGACCAATTGATTATTAAAATATGAGTTTAGCTGAGAAATATTGTTATTTTTATAGTTATTTATTTGATTATTTATATTTTTTATAAAAATAACTAAAATTTAACAAGCAAATATTTAAAATATTTATTATTTTTGGAATAAATGTAATGTAAATAAAATTCAAAATATTGCAAGTGGCAACAGTGAATCGTGTATTCGAGTGATCGCACACGATCTTTACTCTTTGAGTGCAGAATAAAAATAAAGCAACTGCCAAAAATACGAACGCTTAACAAAAGAGATACCAAAAAACACCTCATATTACGATTCGTGCGTCTTTTGCTACTTCCCTTTCTTATTTACCGCCTTTGCCTACAAACTCGTGTAGCACGTTGGTGTCCCCTCAGCTAAAAGTGGTCTTAGTCAAATGTCCTACTCACTGCACCACTGCTTAGCTATTTTATTGCGCATCAAATAATGGTTTTCACATACAAATCTTATTTTGTTTTCTTTTTTGTAAAAAAAAATTCTTAACATGCGGAAAAAAGTTCACAGTAACAGTTCTGTATATAAGAGCAATACTTATACCAAATTTTATATGGATATCTTAATTTAGTAATGAGTTATGCGCGTTTAAGTGATTTTCGGGAGGGGACCTTGTATAGGAGCTATGTCCAGTTATTTACCGATCCAGAAAATTTGTTCTCTAAATGAATTCTATTTACTTAGAATTTTAATTTGTGAAGATATCAACATTCTGACGGAAGTTATTACCAATAAACTCATTTTCCGGAAATATGTACTTTTGTATGGGAGGTATAAAAAATTGTGGACCGATTACGGCAATTTTCAACAGGAATAAAGCTCTCGTGTAAAAACAAATGTATGATGATTTTCATGGAATTACATTGCATAGTTTTCGTGAAAATTACACCAGAATGTGTAAAAAATGCTTATTTTTTCGCATTTGTTTTAAATTTTGATTCAAAACTTTTCCCGATGTGAACCGATTTTGCTAATTTTCAATACCAAACTGCCTAGGTGAAGTGAGCCTGTTTTACACAGACATACAGACGGACAAAGCTAAATGGACTCAGAATTTCATAAGGACCAAGAATATATACACTTTGTTGGGTCTCAGATGAATATTTCTTGGTGTTACACACGGAATGCCACTGATTACTGATTAACCAAAACTTCCGGACCCTAATAGAAGGTTCAAATTTTTAAGTCACAAGGAAAAGTGCTATCATGTGGTATAAACAAATTTTTAAAAGCTGCTGGATTGGAACGCTTGATTTATGCCCATCCGTATTTCGGTGCGGATCTAAATTTTTTTGTTTGCACAACAACAAAACATTATTGTTTACCCTACCCAAATTTATTTGGAAGTATCCTTCTGTGTATGCTTTTCACATAAAATTAAGTAAACAAACAAATTATTTGTAAGGAAAAAGAAAAATAAGCACGACTTACATTGAAAAAAGCAAAACAACAACAAGTACCGAGCAACAAAACAGAAATAAACATATGTGCATACATACGTATGTATATTCTTATATGTAAGAATGTATGTACAATGTATATCAGTGTTTCCATTTTAGAACTTTCAGTGCTAGATTTAGCATTTTGCTTCGTGAAAATGCATTGAAGTTTTTTAAAATTATGCTAAATGCTTTTTAGCATAATTTGCTTGATAAAGTATAGTTTAACCGGTAAAAATATTATTAAAAATCAGTGGTTGGATATTACAAAACAACATTATGACGAAAAATCTGATACAATGGCTTTTTAAATTCAAGTATATAATTTTGAAAATTTTGTCGGTGAAAATTAATTTAATGAATTGTCTATTTTTGTATTGTCATTACTCGTTTCACCTTTTTCTAATGCCGAAGTTGAAAGGCTTTTTATATCAATGGCTATAATTAAAAATAAAATTCGAAATCGTATTTAAGCTGAATTTTTATTTTCAGTAATACAAATTCAAAAGGAATTGAAATTCGAAATTGCATGCTGTTACACTTAAGGCCTTAATCATAAACCAATTTTAATTTTATACATGTTTTATAAATCAAATTTTGTATGAAAATTTAGTATTAAAGATCTTTTACAAAATAAAATGTTGTTTATGAATATACTAGCTATACCCAGTGTGCTTTGCTACCCTAAAAGCAATATAAATAAAAAAACCACTTAACGATTTTGAAGATTATTACTACAATAGTTTTCCACATATACAATTTGTTACATATGAGAGCTGCCACGCAAATTATTGCAAGTTCTCCAATTTTCCCGAACGTTAATTAAGATTTTAATGTAATCTATGAAAAATTTTTATAATCTAATCTATTCTCTAAATGTTCACATGAATGTCATAGCTCTAATAGTTTCTCAGATATACGATTTTTTTATTTAATTTATATGGGGGCTTCAAGCCCCCCAGATGAAAATCCGCCCTGGTTTTTACAAAATGTTCAGTTGAATATTAAAGTTCTTCGTGAAAAATTTGAAAAATTTAGTTCTATTAGTTTCCCATATAAACGAATTTTTGAAATTAATTTGTATGGGAGGTACCGCTCCCCTCAATGGTAGTCCGCCAATTTATAACCCAAAATGTTTACATGGATGTTGAAGTTCTTCGTGTAAAATTTTAAGTTTCCCAGATAAACGAATTTGTGTATTTAATTTATATGGGAGGTGCCACGCCCCCTAATTCTAGTCCGCCTCCTTTTTATCCTAAACAATCATATTGACTGTAAAGTGGCTCCGACAAAATTTGGGGACTCTAACTGTTATATTATCTCAGAAATACTGATTTAATATTTTGTTAATATGGGCGTGGCTCCTCGCCCACATGAAATTTCATAATAAAAAGTAGCCTATAATCTCTTCGGGATATACAGGCGTACTAGCTATACCCATTGTGCTTCGTAATGGAATAAAATAAATATTATGATTGTAAATGTGTGTACATATCTACAGAAATTCCTCGCATACAGATTTTTATATAATCAGGAAGCTGCGTGCCCAGTAACCTTTTTAAATTCAAAAAGTACCTTTTGAAGAACGAAAAAGTACCAAAAATCCCCTGTTATTGTTTTTCACTTAATCCGGACTGTACATGCTTAATTTCTTTTTTCTAGGTTCAATATTATAAAAAATTCAAAAAGTACCAGTCGCAGAACGAAAAAATACTAAAAAGTCCCCTTTTATAGATTAGAATTTACTCCGGGCTCTACATGTTTATTTTTATGTTTCTAGGTTTAATTTTATAGAAAACTCAAAAAGTAGCAGTCGAAGTACGATAAAGTTCCAAAAAGTACCCTTTTATAAATTCTCATTTACTCCAGGCTCTATGTGCTTAATTTCATGTTTCTAGGTTCAAATTTTGTAGAAAACTCAAAAAGTACCAGTCAAAGAACGAAAAAGTACCAAAAAGTGCCCTTTTATAGATTCTCATATACTCCGGGCTCTACGTGCATAATTTCATGTTTCTAGGTTCAATTTAATAGAAAGCTCAAAAAGTACCTTTTGAAGAACGAAAAAGTACCAAGAAGCTCCCTTTTATATGTTCTCACTTAATCCGGGCTCTATATGCTTAATTTCACGTTTCTAGGTTCAATATTATACAAAAAGTCAAAATGTTCCTTTTGAAGAAGAAAAAAGTCCCCTTTTATAGGTTCTCACATAATCCGGGCTCTACATGTTTAATTTCATGTTTCGATATATATATATATATATATATTTATATATATATTTATATATTTATATATATATATCTACAGTGGCCATCAAAACTGGACACATGTTCAGCCAATAAGACATAAAAATGCAATAATACCAATAAAATAAAGGAAAAATAATTAAGTTTTCAATTTAAAATATTCAGTAAAACAATATAAAACGAAAACAAAATTAAATTCATTAAAATTAAATATTAATCTAAAGATTAAAACATATTTATAAATAAAGTCGAAGTATCCAGTTTTGGACGTTTTAAAAAAATTTTGATTTTTTAATATTTTGTGCAAAGTCCTTTTGCTTTTATGACACTTTTTATACAAAAAAGTACCAAAAAGTCCCCTTTTATGTGTTCTCGTCGGGCTCTACAGACTTAGTTTCATGTTTCTAGGTTCAATGCGTACCTCCCGATTTGGGCTTTTTATGCCAAATTTAATGATGATCGGCCATGTTTCACCTATACTCCTATATAAAGCCTCATTTAGAAAATTAGTTTTTTATCAATACATTGCTTAAATACTTTGAAATTAAGGTAAAATAAAAGTTTCTTTATGAAAAAGAAGAATTTTTTAAATATACTCATGGTGTTTTTTATACTCATACTTGTTTTTTTTTTATTTGATTGATATATAGCCAGTTTTGCCCGCCACTGTATATATCTGTCTATAGATTTATAGATTATCACTTTTTTTCTTCCGTAGAACATTTTAGCACTTAGATTTTTAAGTTTTAACATATTTTGATGTTCATTTTCTGGCAACACTGATGTACATATGTAGGCAAGAGCATAATATGTTTTTAAGCTCCGTGATAGAGAACAAGAGAATATTTCTTGTTTTCCCTTCATACTTATCCACATATGAAGATTTATCTTAATTTTGAAGTTTTTTGCGGTGGTGTGAAGATTAGAAGATTTTTATACCAAAAAAGAAGATTTTTTATAAAGTTTGAATTTGTATGTTTTTTAATCCATCAAGAATGATTTTTTCTCAAAAATATTGTTTTTTTATACCAAACAAGTAACAGTTCTATATTCGGCTGTGCCGACTCTTATATACCCTTCATCTTGATGTGTCAGTTATTACAAAAAATCAAAAAATACCAATTGTAAAACGGTAAGGTACCGAAAAGTCCCCTTTTATGAGTTCTCACTTAAACCGGGCTTTACATGCATAATTTAATATTTCTGGGTTCAATATTATAGAAAATTCAAAAGGTACCCTTTGGAGAACCAAAAAGTACCAAAAAAGTACCCTTTTATAGGTTCTTATATAATCCAGGATCTACATGCAATTTTATGTTTCAATATTATAGAAATTTCAAAAAGTTCCTTTTGAAGAACGAAAAAGTCCCCTTTTATGTGTTCTCGCCTAATCCGGGCTCAACAAACTTAATTTCATGTTGCTAAGTTCAATATTATAGAAAATTCAAAAAGTACCTTTTGTAGAACGAAAAAGTACCAAAAAGTCCCCTTTTATGTGTTTTCGCCTAATCCGGGCTCTACAAACTTAATTTTATGTTTCTAGGTTCAATATTGTAGAAAATTCAAAGAGTACCTTTTGTAGAACGAAAAAGTCCCCTTTTATAGGTTCTTACCTAATCAAGGCCCTACATGCTAAATTTCATGTTTCTAGGTTCAATATTATAGAAAATTCAAAAAGTACCTTTTGTAGAACGAAAAAGTACCAAAAAGTCCCTTTTATAGGTTCTTAAGTAGTCAAGGCCCCACATGCTAAATTTCATGTTTCTAGGTTCAATATTATAGAAAATTCAAAAAGTACCTTTTTTAGAACTAAAAAGTACCAAAAAGTACCCTTTTATGTGTTCTGGTCTAATCCGGGCTCTACATACTTCATTTCATGTTTCTAGGTTCAATATTATAGAAAATTCAAAAAGTACCTTTTTTTGAACGAAAAAGTCCCCTTTTATAGGTTCTGACTTAGTCATGGCCATACATGCTAAATTCCATGTTTCTAAGTTCAATATTATAGAAAATTCAAAAGGATTTTTACTCATATCTTCGTTATTAATGGGCCGATTGGGCTGATTATAAATAGCGTTCTATTCGATCGTATTTCCGATAGAATTATTGAAAATTCTCGCAGATATCTGGAGTCTTCTGAAAACTTATTTCAACATACACACAGACAGACAGATATGGCTAAATCGACTCCGCTATCTATAAGGATCCAAAATATATATACTTTATAGGGTCGGAAAATTATATTATAAAAATTACAAACGGAATGACAAACTTATATATACCTTTCTCACGAAGGTGAAGAAGATTTTTTTATAAAGTTAGAATTTTTATGTTTTTAATCTATCAGGAAAGATTTTTTCTCAAAAATATTGTTTAGATTTAAAACTTAATAATCGAATACATTTAGAGTTAGCGCATTCTAAAATAAATTGCAGTATCTCTGTTTATTAACTAATTAAAAACCTATATATTAATCGTCCAAAGACAAGCCTATGCAAAGGGAGTCAGCCTTCTGAAATTTAGCACATAAAATATTTTGATTGATATAATATATCAATCAAAATATTGTGGGTGGGTATTTTGATTGATATATTTTGAAGTTTTTTTCACAAAATGAGGCTTTAAGTATTAATTATTGCACCATTTTATAGCCGAATCGTAATGTCAACAAAATTGTCTTTCAAAAAGATAGAAAAACTCAAAACTGGTCAAAAAAGTTCTGAGTTATTAAAATTTTCCCAGAGAATTTTGTGATTCTGAAGACACATAAATGTAAATATAAGAATTTTTTTAGTTTTAAAAAATGTTACAAAACAATATTAGCTTATCTTTATAAGATTCATAAATGTGCTAGTACGAATTATTGTTCAAATTGGATAACGCTTACTCGGTTTAGTCTGTGTTCAAAAAAGGGCCATTAATTTAACAGCATCTCCAACTCCATTTTTAAAATTTTAAAAAATTTTGTTAAATGGATTTTTAAAAATTAAAGTTTTCTATACTGGATATTATAAGGGATATATGTATATAAGAATTAAACACAAAAAGAATGAGCTCAATACCTCTCATAGTTTTACTGTACCTGCGATGTGAAGTTGAAGGTTTTCGGGAAAAGGGTAATTTTCGAAAATAATTAAGTAAAAATTATATTATTACCAATTGTTGCTTAATTTTGATCAAGTAAATTGCGATTATTAATTCCGAGTCCATGGAAAGTTATTTCTGATTAAATTTACACACAATATTTAGATGTTTTTAATGAAGAATATTAAATATACAAAAAACTTTGATTCCCCGGTGTTTAGAGGGTTAATGATTTTTAATTTCGGAAATTTGATCAGAAAAACTTTCCATGGTCTCGGAAATAATAATCGCAATTTACTTGATCAAAATTAAGCAACAATTTGTAATAATATAATTTTTACTTAATTATTGGCAAAAATTGAGCTCATTCTTATTGTGTTTAATTCCTATAGGAATATATAGGAATTCCTATAGGAATTAAACACAAAAAGAAAAGCCTATTTTCGACCCACCCTATTGTACACATATAAAATTAAACGCAAGAGATTTCAACAAGAAGTCAAAGACAACAATTGCTATTCCATTATCTATAATTGTTTTAACATTTGATTGCATGTTTACATATTGGGTCATTTATCACTAATGTATTCCTTCCGAATGAGCAGAGCGAAGGAAATTGTGCCAATTGACTTTACTGTTCCTAAGTAATATTTGCAAATCTGAAGAGCATGGAAACAGAACTCCTGCCTGTTCTGTAAACCGAATCCGAGTACATTTCTCGTTTAAAAACGAATTCGCATAATTTTTCTCGTTTTATAATCGAAATAAATGATTATTCTTTTTGCGTTTTTTATACAATTGTAACTTAATATGAATATATAAATGCTATGGACATTAGACTGATCGGATCTTATATGGGGAGAAAAAATGTCGGAATCTTGTTCGTCTTAACCCCACAAAATGATTCCCCTTTCCAGATATTAAGATATCCGAAATTTGAGCTCGATTAAAAGACGTTAATACGTGCCGCTAGTCGTTCAAAAAGTTGGCCACAAAGCTAACATATGAAGCTATAACTCCAGAACGGTAAATAATAGATACACGCTTAGTACCTCAAAACAAAGCTAATATTGCACTTCATAATTTATATTATATTCATAATTCTTGTTACTTTAAGTCAAACAGAGTTACAACAGATTTTGTCTCCAAAAACGTAAACTGGTCGCAGTAGAAGCATACTTCGTATATTTTGATATTATGTGATAAATGTTGCTATTAGGTAAACATTTTACATATTATTGTTAAAGAATCATAATGTACATAGATTTAGTATTTCAAAAGGATTTAAAACAGAAAAATTGGTTGAAAAATGTGAATGTTATTAAAAATTCCCCAGGCCATTAACGTGTTTCAGATCACTTGATTAGGAAATGTGTTTTTATGGTTTTGTTTATAAAATGTATGAAAATATTTTTGAAGTATGGTAATGCTGTTGTGAGAATGAGTACCTAAAAATGTGAGCTTAAAAACAAATGCTCTCAAAATAAAATAAATACAAGCCAGGGATGGAAAAAGAGATTTTGTGTCAGTATCAAAAAATATTTCAGAGGGTACTTTTTTGGATCTCAAAGTACTAAAATATTTTTTTGCTAAATGATGGCAATTTCTTAACTACATTTACATTTAATTTTTTTAAACAATCCGTAAAAGAAGTAGAAAGGCGTTATATGTTAATATGATGAATCCTTGTCCGTCCCTCAATGTTCACCTTTTACATCTCAAATATTAGCCAGATATTGTACTATGTAAATATCTTAAATTTAAAGCTGTCATGATATAATTTATTATATTTTAATAAATCCTGCATTAATTAAAATCAGGCCACATTTCACCCTAAAAAAGGACGAATTTAGAATTTCAACTTAATGCTTATAATTGAGCTACAAGTATTAGTATCGACTGTTCATTGTCAATAAATCGCTTAAATATGTGTTATTGAATTAAAATCCGTCGTGGGACCTTAAATAGGATATTTACTCGTACATCCGATTCTGAATATGACATGAAACAATAATTTGCTTAAAAGTCAAAAAATTTTTGACATAAAACTTCTTATATTATCTTTGGTTAAATGCTTAGTTTCAAAACATATCGTTTTATAGTATCATTTGTTTTAAAGTCA